>NC_092768.1:41627501-41932693 GCF_047496795.1 Chiloscyllium punctatum | reverse complement strand
CCAACGGCACTTCAATGATCCTTTTTCAGAACTGTTAACTCTGCTTTGTCTCCAAAGATGCCAGAACTGCTGAGTTCATGCAGCAATTTATATTTTGCTTCTCTCAATATTTCGTCTGACCAATCTTTTTAGAATATGTCTTGTAAGAAGGCCAAAACTGTACGGTGTTTTCCAGGTATGATGTTAACAAAGAACTATAAACCCATCGTAGATATATTACTTCTGAATTTCAAAACATAAGACGATATACTATTTGCCTGAAGCATCTTTCAGTCGATCATTCACTGAGTACAAAGACCTTGCACCCTTTCGTGCAGCCATTTTCACAATATATCATAATTTAACTAAAGTTATTCTTATCTATTGTTAAAATCACGACGCATAATTTCACATTTAGGCACTTCTGCCTTCAACTGCCCAGCCACCCAACTTCTCTGAATCACCTTAAAATCTTCTTGGATCCTCCTCACAACTTGCAGTCCTGCCTCATTTTGTGCCGTCAGGAGAGTTAGAAATGATTCGTTATGTACACACGCACACAAATAAGTTAAGAAGTTTCATATAAAAACTACTTTTCATTAGGGATATTACCAAAATGCTTCTGGAAAATCAACTGCGCGACATAGATTTAATTTTGCTTCATGGTTTTACCTTGTCCTTTCTTGAGAACAATGAATGGTTTGGTTCATTATGATTTCCATCTGGATGTGGATCAGTCGACGTTTTGGGTGTAATTCTTCTTCAAAAACTTCTGTTCAAAAGCTAAGACCAACTGTATCAAATCTAGCTAATGTTTTGCAAGTTATTGTTTTATGATATACGCTCGGATTTTTCAGAAGGCTGGTGTTTGGCTCAATGATCTACATTTCTCGGTGGTGTTGCTCTGTGTTTTTAAATAGTGGAGTTATATTTTTCAACAACAAATCTGAAAAAAACTACTTCAATGTAAACAAAATTTTGAAAGATGAACAGCAATGCATCCAAAATTTCCAGGACCACATTCTTTCAAACTTGATAATGGAAATTAACTGGCCCTGGAAATTTGTCAATTTTTAGTTTTGAATGTTTCCTTTCCAAAAAAATATTCATAATACCAATTTCTTTCAATTCTACTCACTCGTTCATTCGTTCCCCAGCATTTCTGGGAAGTTATATGCTCCCAGGTTTGTACAGATGCATCTAACGTTTGTGCTAAATGCTTCTGCCATTGTTTTGTTCCCTATGATAATTTTCCAAAATTCTAACAGTTGGGGACAGACATTTTGCTTTACTCATTTATTTCACTTCACATGCTTTTCGAAGCATTTACGTTCAGTTTTTATGTTTCTTGAAATTTTACTGTCAAACTGCATTTCCCCACCACTTCATCAAATCTTTTTTCCTCCTTTGCTGAATTTTAAAACGATTCAAACTTATTAGCTTGCTGTCATTTCTGAAAAATTTGTATGTCTCCTCTTCAGATTTAATACCGTCCCAATTTTATTTGTTAGCTGTGGTTGAACCATATTTCCTTTTGTGTTGTTTGTGTTGGATAGAAATGAATAATTGAACTAAAACAGCCAGGGTCAGAACAACCTCAAAGAACAAAATTAATTTTCACTTTTGTACCACGCAGCTTTATGAATGTCAAATCGAGTGCATTGATTGTAGAGAACGATTATCTCCTTCAATGCCTTTTCCCGCCTCAACGTCTCGGGTTCTGTCATAACATGGATGGCTTTCAGCACAGTCAACTCATTTTCACTCATCCATCGTATCCAGTATTATCAATTCTGCTGCTCTTCTTCTCTGGCGAACTATCAACATTATATTTGTTTCTCAAAGGCTTGTTTTCACTTGTCCACTCATTAACCCTCCTAAACCCTCACGACAAGATAACTATCACTTTTACATGGCGCATTCAGTTCTAAAGAATGATCACTGAACACAATTGTCATCCTTGGTCATCCTGCACCTGTCTATCTGTAATTGCAACCACATCATAAGCATTTATATCTCCTTGCGCTGTTAATTCATCAAACATGCTCTGAATGTTATTCTATTAATATACGAGACATTTAGATTTATGATTTTAACTTTTGTATGCATCTTAGTTTTATTTTATACCGTGGTGACTTTTCCACCTCCCATTCTCTTATTGCCTTCCACTCAGCTTCTCGTTGTTCTTTCCTTTGCTTCTGCCTTAGTTCTCCCTCCTCAATCTTCCTGCTCCAGTTCTCACTCCCCTGAATTTCCAGTTTAATCCCTGTGTGGCATAGACTTCAAAGTTGCAAGAAGACAGCTGAACAGTAGCCGGTGGAGAAATCACATGAACTAATACAAACAAAACGTTTAATTGATTTTCTAGTGCATTTTATTTTAGGAAGCTATTTGCATTTTTGTCTTCATTGGCTTCCTTATGTAACCTAATTATTAGTGTCCTTTACTGCGCAGTTCGTGCATTGAAGCCGTAAACAAACCGCACTCGACATGAACAATTCATACATTTCCAGTATGCTTCGCAAGCTTGAAGCAGGGATCGTTTTTCTTTGTCATGTCCATTGAATATCATTTAAAATCTATTTTTTCCTAACCTTCACCATAAACGTCAGTGATGTCAGCTGTTTCAAAAGATGCTAAAAAAATGCCGCGTAGTGAGACTAAATCTGGACTTCTGCTCATTTATGTGCACATGATATAAGCAAGAATGTGAATACAACGAACACTTCAGACAGGGCTTATCAGTACTAACGTTTGGGATGAGTGGCTTGATTTATTGGGGAAGTTTAGAAAGGCGAGATGCGTATCTTTTGGAGCTTAAATAATTAATAATGACTTGAATCAATGATAAAAGATCCTGAAAGAAAATAATAGAATCAATAAGGGGAAATTCAAGAAAGAGGCTGTCACATTTTAAAAAGTATACAATGCCCATTTGAAACAGAAACTTGCGACTTCTTCTCTAAAACTTTGCTCGACTTTTTCAATTTATTTCCCAAAACTGCATGAGAGGGAGAATCTTAAATCTAATGAACGCAGACTGACCTTTTTTTGTGAAGGAAATGGTGAAACGGTAATCATGTACTCGCAGTAATGCATTTTCTGTCTGTAATCAGGTTCTTAACGGATCACTTAACGACTTAATCCTGCTTTTGTTTCATATAACGAAACATATGAATTCACAATGATAGGACATCCAAGCTTGTTTCCGCACCCCATTTCCGCTTCCTCAGTATTCATTGCTCAGGTTCCAGGGATTTATCAACCTTCAGACCTAACAGTCTATCCACTACCATTTCCTGACCAATATAAATTGCCTTCAGTTCATCCATTACCCTAGGTCCCTTCAGCCACAATTACTTCTGGGAGATTGCTTGTGTCTTTCCCAAGGAAGCCAGACCCAAAGCACGTTTCAACTCTTCTGCCATTTCCTTGTTCCCCACAATAAATTTATCAGTTTCTGTCTTTAAGGGCCCAATTTTAGTCTGAACCATGTTTTTCTTTTCACTTCCCTATAAGAGCTTTTGCTATCTTCCTTTATATTTTTGGCCAGATTGCCTTCATACCTCAGTTTTTCTCCATAAATTGCCTTTTTAGTTATCCTCTGTTGCTCTTTAAACGTTTCCCCTTCCTCCAGCTTCCCGCTCACCTTTGCGATGTTATACTTCACTTTTATTTTTATACAGTCGTTAAACTTTCCTCATCAGCCAAGGCTGCCCCGTTCTTCATGAGGTCTTTCTTCATCTTTGGAATGAACTGATCTTCCCCCTTCTATATCCAGAAATACCTGCCATTGTTGTTCCACTGACATCCTTGCTAGGGTATTGAACCGTTGAACTTTGACCAGCTCATAGCTCCATAGTTCCCTTTGTTCAACTGCAATACTGAAATTTCCAATGATCCCTTCGCCCTCGAAAATTGCAGATTAAAACTTGTCATAATATGGTCACTACCTCCTAATGGCTGCTTTACTTCGAGGTCCCTGATCAAATCCAGTTCATTGCACAACACTAGATCCAGAAGTGCCTTCTTCCTGGTCGGCTCCAGTACAAGCTGTTCTAAGAATCCATCTCGGAGACACTCTACAAACTCCCTTTATTGGTGTCCAGTAGCATCCTGATTCTCCCAGTTTGCCTGCACGTTGAAATCCCCCATAACAACGGTAGTAATACCTTTGCAACAGGCAAATTTCAACTCCCCATTTAACACACACCCTGCATCCAGACTATTGTTTGGGGGCCTATAGATAACTCCCAGTTTTGGACTTTCTTCCCTGAGAATATCACAGCTATACGCATACTGACTTGACATCTCCTGATTCTGTGTTCCCCATCGCAAGGGACTGAACATCATTCCTCACCAACAGGGTCACCCCATCCCCTCTGCCTGTCAGTATGTCCTTTCAATAGCACATATAGCCTTGAATATTCATTTCCCAGACTGTCAACCTGAAGCCACGTTTCAGTTATCTCCCAACTTCGTGCCTGCAAATTTCCAACTGAGTCTCAAGCTCTTCCACCTTATTTCTTATTCTTCATGCATTCATATATATTATTCTTTATTTGTCAGTTCCCTCACCGTTCCTATCAGCCCTTCTTTCAATTGACCATCCTGTATAATCCCTTCATGAGTTTTCTGCTCCATTGATTCTTCTCCTGTTCTCACGTTCCCTTGAACTTCCTTCTTGAATTTCCAGTTTGTCCACTGCCCCCACCCCCAATACTTAGTTGAAACACAACTGTGTTGCAGTGGAAAGTCTGCCTGCCATAATGCTGGTCCCCCACCCTATTATGGTGCAACCCATCCCTCTCATATAATTTATCTTTAACACAAAACAGACCCCAGTGATCAAAGAATTTAAATCCTTGCTTCCTGCACCAGTTCCTCAGCCACATATTTAAATCAAGAATGACTGAACTATTTGACGATCTCTGCTGCAGTAAAGACAACACAGAGTGTTAACTGGATAAAACTCACTAATATTATGTGGGTTGTTTAATAGATTAGATTTAGATGACACATTTTCACTTTTACAAGTCCCAAATATTGGAACGTAAGTATACAACGACCACTAATAAGTGCACAAAGGAATTCAACAGAAACAGTTTGACTCAGAGATGCCATGAGAACATAGAACTGGTTTTGAAAAGAAGGGTTTAAGATAAGTAGGAAAGGTGACATTTAAGTATCATGTCAAAAAGTGTTGTTCTTAAAGAATTTGCTCAGACATGTTGTAAAATAACTCAGGGATTTTCCAACCCAGGAGTATTGATACTACTGCTGTTCCAAAGACCAATAATAACACCAACAAATTGAGGACTTACTGATGATAATATTGTTAAGTATCAAGGTGAGGTTGAAACTGATCATGTCCTGTCAGTCTGTGGTGTGGCTATTACTTGAAACCTATCAGCTTGAGCCTGGATGTTGTCCAGTTCACAGGACGCAGAAGCTTCAATATTTAGAATCGTCAGCAAGCAGGGCTGCACAGTGGCTCAGTGGTGAGCACTGCTGCTTCACACCTCTAGGGAACTAGCAATGACTCCAGCCTTAGGTAATAGTCTGTGTAGATTTTGCACGTTGTCCTTATGCCTGTGTGGGTTTAAACTGCAGAATCCAGTTTTTTCCCACATTCCAAAAAAGAACAGGTAAAGTGGACTGTCTTTGATAAAATCAAATTGTCCGTACTGTCTGGGATGTGCAAGCGAAGTGGAGTACTCATCCGCCCAGTAAATGTGGAGTTGCAGGGATATGGTGGGCGGCTGTCTTTGAAGGGATGTTCTGGAGGGTCAGTGCATACCTGATAGGCTGAATGTCCCCTTTCAACACGCTAGAAATTCGATGATTTCCCCTCTTCATCCATTGTCATGTAGGGAATTTAATTGATGGAGTAGCTAAGGGTCTAGAGTACTACTGTCAGGATCTCCTGGTGCTGAAATGATTTGCCTCCAATTTTCACAACCATCTTCTGTTGTGGTAACTCCCACTCCAGCCAGTGGAGAGCTTTGCTTATAATTCCTACTGACTTGGATTCCATGAGTGTCGCTTTATGTTGCTTGGTGAAGTGTTACTGTGACGACAAATGAATTCACTTTCATGTCACATTGTGATTTTAACTATTTTATCTAAGGTTGGCCAGTGGAACACAAGAAGTATCAGTGAACAGATGAGTGATTTTTGGATGATTGGACTCTCAATAACATACTGAATTACTTTGCTAGTGAGGTAGGATTTAGCAACACTGACATGTTGCTGCTTTTCCTGCACAGGGAGACCCAGATAATTCTCCAATTCTGTGGAGATTGATAAACCAAATGAATTTGATACACAAGGACACTTGGAAACATAGATGTCCATATCATTAAAAAGTAATAGTCCAAGCTGATGACGACACAGGGTGTTTATAGAAATATTATTTCTCAGCCGTGGATTGTCTTTATGTGACAGAGTATGTGGGCAGCATGGTGGCTCACAGCACCAGGGACCAGGTTCTATTCCAGCCTTGGGCAACTGTCTGTGTGGGGTTTGCACATTCTCCCCATGTCTGCTTGGGTATCCTCTGGGTGCTCCAGTTTCCTCCCACAGTTCAAAGATGTGTCGGTCAGGTGAATTGGCCATGCAAATGGTGTTCATGGGTGTGCAGGTTTGGTGCATTAATCAGGTGAAATGTAGAATAAAAGGGTAGGGAAATGTAGAATAATAGGGTAGGGGAATGGGTCTGGGTGGGATACTCTACAGAGGTTCTGTGTGGACTTGTTGGACCAAAGGGCCTGTTTCCACACTGTAGGGAATCAAATATTCATGGTCAATACGGAGAAAGGCCACAATTTCCAATGGGAGAATGTGTCTATTTAGAACATAGAACATAGAACAGTACAGCGCAATTCAGGCCCTTCTGCCCTCGATGTTGCGCTGACCTGTGAACTATTCTCAGTTTGTCCCCCTACACTATCCCAAAATCATCCATGTGCTCATATAAGGATTATTTAAATCTCCCTAATGTGGCTGAGTAGACGACATTAGCAGGTAGTGCATTCCACGCCCTTACCACTCTCTGCGTAAAGAACCTGCCTCTGACATCTGTCTTAAATCTATCACCTGTCAATTTGTAGTTAGGCCCCCTCGTACATGCTGACATGAAGAATAGGTTTCTGCAAAAGTTAGACATGTCATCTGCACCATCTGATTTAAAACCAGATGACAGTTTGCTGTGTGGTTCCCAGTGTGGTTTTTACCCTTTCACTCGGACTTCCTCTTTCAGTTTTTTGACATTAACATTCTTGTCACGACTCAATTGGGAAAAATGTGCTGATAATCGTGTTCCATACATCAATCGATTTTCTCTCCTGCTGTGTTTGTCCATTTACTGCCTGTCTACACTTTGTGTTCAGGTTTGGACTGACACAATTGTTGGCAACAATTTTGGAGGGAGGCAATGTGGGGACATGAAATAGCAAACTCATTTTTTAGTCAACAGATTTAATTTGCATTTTATATTGTTTTACTCTATTAACAACTTTCCATTCTAAATATAGCAGGTCTAACATGAAGAAATTATGTAACATAAACCCTTGCTAGGCTCGCAGTCATGGAAAGGTCACATTCTCGCTGAGACAAAATGTAAGTGGAAGGTTTCACAGGCCATGTTGACCACAATTCCAAAACCAACAGATCAGATCGAAACTCTACAGTCCTGTGACATCCAGTCGTGGAACGGTCTTAAATGGTAGCGAAAAATTCAATGACTCACAGGACACAGAGAGATATTTGCTGAGATACCTGTGTCAATGACAGCTGCAGGTGAGCTGATGGAAGACTGGAGGCCGGTTAATGTGTGATACTATTTAAGAAAGGTGGTAAGGAAAACCCAAGGAACTATTTAGGAGTGAACCTGCCATCGGTGGTGTGCAAGTTTTTGGAGAAAACCCTGAGGGACAGGAATTAAATGTACTTGGAAAGGCAAAGACCGATCAGTGTTAGTCAACATGGCTTTGTGATGGGAAATCATGTCTCCCTAACTTGACTGAGTGTTTTTGAAGAAGTAATGAAGAGGATTGATGAGGGCAGAACAGTGGACATGACCTATATGGCATTTAGTAAGGCACTCGACAAGGTTCCTTGTGGTAGACTGGTTAACAAGATGAGATCACAAAGAACACAGGCAGAATTAACCATTTCAATACAGAATTGGCTCGAAGGTAGAAGACAGAGAACATTGCTGGAGTGTTGTTTTAGACGCCTGTGACCAGTGGTCTGACACAAGGATTGGTGCAGTATCCACTGCTTTTCATCATTTATATAAATGATTTGGATACAAACATAGGAGGTATAGTTAGTAAGTTCGCAGCTGACACCAAAATTGGAAGTGTACTGGACAGTGAAGAAGGTTACCTCAGATTACAACAGGATCTTGATGATCTGAGAAGTGACAGATGGAGTTTAACTCAGATAAATGCAAGGTGCTGTATTTTGGGAAAGCAAATCTCAGCAGGACTTATACACTTAATGGTAAGGTCCTATCGAGCGTTGCTGAACAAAGAGACTTTGGAGTGCAGGTTCATATGTCTGTGAAAGTGGAGTTACAGGTACATAGGGTATTGAAGAAGCCTTTGGTATGCTTGTTTTCATTGATCAGAGCATTGTGAATAGGAGTTGGGAGATTATGTTGCAGCTGTACAGGACATCGATTAGATTAGATTACCTACAGTGTGGAAACAAGCCCTTTGGCCCAAGAAGTCCACACCGACCCTCCATAGAGCAACCCACCCAGACCCCTTCCCCTACACCTAACACTATGTTCAACTTAGCATTGCCAATTCACCTAACTTGCACATCTTTGGACTGTGGGAGGAAACCCACGCAAACACTGCATCCACACAGACAGTTGCCCAGGGCAGGTATTGAACCCGGGTCCCTGGCGCTGTGAGGCAGCAGTGCTAAGCACTGTCCCACCGTGCTGTCCCATGAGGTCGCTTTTGAAATAAAGTGTGCAATTCAGGTAAACCTCCATTCCCAAATCACCCAATCTCTTCAACCTCCCTCCCCTCAACTATCTACACCCTCCCATACTCTCCACACTTACCAACCTTCCACCCCCCTTCCCTCTATCCCTCCCTCCCTCCCTTCACACTTCCTTCACTGTCTCCGTTCACCCCTCCACCTACCCTTCCCTGTCCTTTTCCCCTCTCCCTGACTCGAGTCCCTCCCCTCTACTCACTCTCCACGTCCCTGCCCTCTAGTCTCTCCCTCCCTCCTTCTTTCCCTCAACACACCCTCCTTCTTTCCCTCAACATACCCCCTTCCCCTCTTCTCTAACCCCACCTCTCTACCCTACTCTTTCCCCTGTACTCTTTCTTCTAACCTGCGCTCTACTCTAACACCTTCTACTCTCCCATCCCCCTATTCTCCTTGCGCCCCTCACCTCTCTCCTCCTCCCTTCATTGCAATTGGCAGTTGAGCTCACTAGATGAACTCGTGTGTGTAAAACTCAGCTCATATTTTCTTCTTATCCTTGCCCCTCCTCATTTGTGTTCACCAGCAGCAGGTAGGAAGTTTTTTTTAAAAAAATGACAGGAGGACCTCATGGCGTGTTGCTGCTACTTCTCCTGAATGTCTTCCGAGTGCAGCCATCCCTGACCGGTGAGTATTCTCTACTGTGTTTCCAAGTTGCTGTGCGCTCGCCGCTTCTGACCCGAGACTGCAACAGGCAGAGAGGTTTCTGAAGTAGTTTTATTAAAAAGGGATGGAGTTTGGCGCCTTTGTAAAGCTGTGAAACCTATCCTCTGTTTTGCACACAGGCAATATTTATGGCTTTTTTTGTTTTCTTTTGTTGTCACTGGAGGTCCGTTTTGTCTCAGCTCTCGACTGTCCAAAGCAGACGTCCTGCCGACATTACTCAAGGTCACAAAAGTCAAGACCGACTCAATGAGCTTCTTAAACGTTAGCCGTGAAAGCAAGGTGCCCTCCTGACCTGTTGATGCTCTGCGCTCATGAAAATGACTTGCATTTATGTAGCACCTTTCATGTAGCTACCATGTACCTCCCAATAATTCACTTAAAATGTTTGCAAGCATATGGGGGTTGGGAAGTGGAAACGGGGAATGCAGTGATGGGGTTACAGAGAGAGAGAGAGAGAGAGAGAGAGAGAGCTAGGCTTTGTTGAGACAGTTTCGGTTGTAAAATCAGAGATGTCCTTGATAGGCAAAGGGAGATGTCATGATTATTGCAACGGCCAAAGACACTGTTAATAAATTGAGTACTTTTTGAGATACCCAATTTGTAATATAGACCGCGTCTGAACTGTAAACTGACCCCAACTCATAAAATAACGTCAAACGGACTCTTCTCCATACCATGCACTTTCATAACAAATAGAGAACTATAAAAGTAAGAGTATAAATAAAAACAAATAGTTATGTAAACTCTGGATGCATTTAAGAAATGGACCCTAAACGAGGTATCAATTCTCTCCCAGAAATTGATTGTGAGCCATGAATTGAATCTACCTCAAGAAATTGAACTCAATCGATAAGTTGGCATTAATTCACCCTCCTTTGCTGACCGATAGATTGACTAAGACTAAGACAGCGAGTTCTCTCAACAGCGAGTTCCCTAACTCTGAGTTGGCTTGCTATCATGAGTTGAATCTTGCTCTTCGACTTTTTTTCACAAACCATTAACTGAAATTTGTTCATAAATTCGCCCGATACATAAAGCGACTCCTTTTTCTAAATTGATTCCAACTCATTGAATAAGTATAACTGAAAAAAAACTGTCTGACGCAGAAATTAACCGAAATAATTGAACAGGTACTTGGATATGAAAATTTTAAAGTGATATGTGCCAAACACAGGCAAATAGGACTAGTTCAGTTTAGAAAACTTGGTTGGCACGGGCAGGTACGGTTGCTGGGCCAGTTTCTGTGCTTAATTTCAATGAATCAATTACTTTATGATTCACCTCCGTTAAATGATCTAGTTCAACAAGTATATGCTGAATGCAAAAATTGCATCTGTCATACACGCCATCTAGAAATTGTCAGCTACTCATAACCGAAGACAACCAAAGCTGAATGTGCGCCCAAAATTCATTCGATATGCAATATAACACCGTGCATAAATGGACACAAGACTAAAACCGACCTTGATCTTTTTTTTTGTAGTCACTCCTAGGTTGTGTGTGTCCCTGGCTGGTCAGCATTTATTGCCCTTGAGCACGTGATGCTGTGTTGTGATCTTGCAGTGCTTCACAAGCTGGAAGGAAGGAATTCTAAGATTTTGCACCAATGACAGCCAAGGAATGCTGATATATTTCCAAATCAGTATGGTGAGTGTCTTGCAGGGCAGCTTTAGGTGGCAGTTTTCCTGCATCTATGCTGCCCTTATCTTTCTCGGTGGACAAAGTTAAAAATCACACAAAACTATGTTATAGCCCAACAGTTTTATTTGCAAGTACGAACTTTTGGCCCACTGCCTGTTAGACTATAACGTAATGTTGTGTGATTTTTAACTTTGCACATGAGAGCCCAACATCAGCACCTCCACATCATTTGTATGTGGGAGCAGTTATTGGTTGGGAACGTGCTGTCTAAAGTCTTTGGTGAAATTCTGTATTGCATCTAGGAAAGAGCACACATGGCTACCAGTGGTGGAGGTAGTGAAGAGAGTGGATGTTTGTGGATTTGGTGCCAATTGAGTGAGCTGCTTTGTCTTGGAAAGCTTCAAATTGCTTGCATGTTGTTGGAACTGCAATCATCCAAGCAAGTAGGAGTATTTCATCACACTCCTGACCCGTGCCTTGTTGATGTTGGGCAGGCTATGGGAGTGAGCTCGTGAGCTATTTGCTGCAATATTCCTCACCTATGACCTGCTCTTGGAGTTATTTATATGACAAGTCTGGTAGAGTTTCTGGTCAATGGTAACTCCCAGTTGGGGTATTCAGTGATAGTAACACCATTGAAAATCAAGATGTACGGTCCCGAAATGGAGATGGTCATTGCGTGGCATTTCTCTGCCATGAGCATTATTTGCCACGTATGAGATCAAGCTGACATTTTGTCCAGCTTGGCTGCATTTCATCATGGACTGCGTCAGTATTTGACAAGTCACGAATGGTGTTGAATATTGTGCAATCATGACTGAACATTCCTAATTCCAAGGTCAAGACAATGACTGCAGATGCTGAAAATCAAATACTGGATTAGTGGTGCTGGAAGAGCACAGCAGTTCAGGCAGCATCCAACGAGCAGCGAAATCAACGTTTCGGGCAAAAGCCCTTCATCAGGAATAAAGGCAGTGAGCCTGAAGCATGGAGAGATAAGCTAGAGGATGGTGGGGGTGGGGAGAGAGTAGCTTAGAGTAGAATGGGTGAGTGGGGGAGGAGATGAAGGTGATAGGTCAAGGAGAAGAGGGTGGAGTGGATAGGTGGAAAAGAAGACAGGCAGGTCGGACAAGTCAAGGAGGCAGTAACTGAGCTGCAAGTTTGAAACGAGAATCAGGTGGGGGAAGGGGAAATGAGGAAGCTGTTGAAGTCCACATTGATGCCCTGGGGTTGAAGTGTTCCGAGGCGGAAGATGAGGCGTTCTTCCTCCAGGCGTCTGGTGGTGAGGGAGCAGCGGTGAAGGAGGCCCAGGACCTCCATGTCCTCGGCAGAGTGGGAGGGGGAGTTGAAATGTTGGGCCACGGGGCGGTTTGGTTGATTGGTGCGGGTGTCTCGGAGATGTTCCCTAAAGCGCTCTGTTGGGAGGCGCCCAGTCTCCCCAATGTAGAGGAGACCGCATCGGGAGCAACGGATACAATAAATTATATTGGTGGATGTGCAGGTGAAACTTTGATGGATGTGGAAGGCTCCTTTAGGGCCTTGGATAGAGGTGAGGGAGGAGGTGTGGGCACAGGTTTTACAGTTCCTGCGGTGGCAGGGGAAAGTGCGAGAATGTGATAGTGGGTCGTAGGGGGGTGTGGACTTGACCAGGTACTCACGGAGGAAACGGTCTTTGCGGAAGGCGGAAAGGGGTGGGAGGGAAATATGTCTCTCCATGCTTCAGGCTCACTGCCTTTATTCCTGATGAAGGGTTTTTGCCCGAAACGTTAATTCGCTGCTCGTTGGATGCTGCCTGAACTGCTGTGCTCTTCCAGCACCACTAATCCAATTCCTAATTCCATCCCTGTGATGGAAGGAAGTTCATTGATGCAGCAGCTGGAGATGGTTGTGCCGAGCACACTACCCGGAGGAACTCCTGTGGACATGTCCTGGAGTTGTGATGACTGACCTTCAGGGGCAATCATCATTTTCTTGTGTGTCAGGCATAAAAGCAACTAGTGTAGAGTTTTGCCCTGATTCCCATTGATTCCAGTTTTGTTAGGGCTCCTTGATGCCATAATAGAATTCAAAGACTGTGACTCTCTTCTCGCTTCTGGAATTCAGTGGTTTTGTCAACATTTGAACAAAGCTTAAATGACATCAGATCCTGAGTGGCCCAGACAAAACTCAAACTGGGCATCTGTGAGCAGATTATTGCTGAGCAGGTACTGCTTGATAGCCCTGTTAACGGCACATTCCACCACTTTGTTGACGATTGAGAGTCGACTGAAGGGGTGGGAATTAGCTGGGTTGGATTTCTCCGATATTGTCAATTACCGCCAGTGTTGCAACTGTACTGGAGCAGATTGTCTTGGACAGTCGCACCTTCTGGAGCATAGGTCTTCAGTTCTCTTGCTGGAATGTTTCAGGTACTGTAGTCTTTGCAGTATCCAATGTCTGCAGCGCTTCTCACGTGGAATGAATTGAATGTTTTGATATTGTCGATATTAATCTAAAATTTTCTGGGATAGCCAAAATGTCTTGAAATGAATTTAAATTTGACTGGAATAAGATGGAGACAATATATGATACGTAGAAGTTGACAGAGCGCTGCTCCTTTTTCAGGTAGCCAGTGGAGTAGGATCTTAAGACACATAATTTAGAGCAAAAGAGCACAGTCATACACTGATGCGATATATTGAACAAACCTAGGTAGCTGTTAAGTCATTCATCTTTGAGAATAGGTTGTCGGTTTCGATTCATTAATACATAAATTCAAGAACTTCTTGCAAGTTACATTCACGAGATAACTAAAGGGTTTATGAAAAAAATGGGGTTATCTCAGCTCAGAGAATGAATTAAACCTATGAGGTTAAGTCTATATGTATTCCAGCTGTTAAAGAAGACTAACGGGATTAATGCATTCAGAGGTCAGGGCATTGATTGTAAATGTGGACACGTCACGTTGCAGCTGCGTAAAACTTTAGCCAGACCTCATCTGGGGCATTGTGTGTAGGATGGTAGCGGCTGTATAGGAAGGATGTGCAGGCTTTGAAGAAGTTTACCAGCGTTTTGCCTAGATAGGAGTGTATTAATTGGAAGGAGAGGTTAAAAAAAAAGGTTGTTTTCAATAGATTTCGGAGGTGAAGGCGAGACCTGATTAAAGTATATAAAAGTATACTTTATGTTAAATGTTAAAAAAAAAGTAAGAGATGTGTGGATAGGTAGACAGTCACAGGAGGTGGTAGAAGCCAATATGATAGCAGCATTTAAGAGACATTTAGAAAGGCACACGAACAGGTAGGGAATGGACTATTATCTCACTGCCACAATTTCTTGGAACTGACATGGTTTGCTTTCAATAACCATTGCTATTTGTCATTGTTCCAGGTGTGACTGAAACCGGGACAGCGTTCTCCTCCAGATTCACATTGACTCTCATGTTCCTGGGCTCCATGATACTATGCTAGGTTAAATGGCTCCACATTATCAAACAAATTCAATCACATCAGACTTCAGAAATAAACAAAATCGCTGTTTTGGCTACATTTTTAATGAGAGAACGTCGGAATGACACTTTTGAAATGTAACGTGAACGTCACTGTGCAGTTTGTTGTTGAGCAAGTGTTGTTTGATATCACTTATGGCACTTGCCAACACTTTACCAGTAATATAGCGGAGCAGTCATTGGCTAGGTTGCCTTTTTCCTTTGTTTTGTGCACAGAACGTATCCGGGAAGGTTTGTTCCTTGATACGTTTGTCATTCTTATAGCTGGAATGGAGCAACTTGTTTCGGGACATCGCAAGTTCTGGAGCACGTGTCTTTCGTACTGTTTATGGAGTATGTGTAAGCGCCCATCACCTTGTCGTATCCAGCACCTTTAGCAGGTCTTTGATATCTGCGGATGAAATCGAACTGCATGAGCAAAGGCATTTGTGAGGCTGGGAACCTTACATAACCGAGCACATATGAACAGAGCGTGTGGAATATAAATGAATAGCAACACTTTCCATCGATGCATGAGAACAAAAACGTTTAGTTACAGCAATGCTGAAGAAAGTTGACATGACTACACATGTAGACATGTACTGAAATATTATTAACAATTGACTGAAGCCTTAAAAACAGTCTTCCTATAGTTTAACAGATCAGTATCTTTTAAAAAAAAACAACTGGTGAAAGCGATTAGATATTTGAAACCCTCGATAATTTATTGCATTAATGCGCTTGGCATCGCTGCAAATATGTTGCCGTGTATTTAACGTCATCATGGTGTTTGTTCAATGGATTGTTATTGATGTCTACAAGGGATTAAGTGAATTGCTTCGCTGAGGTTGGTTTGTGTGTGTGTGTGTATATATATAGATACAGTTTGGACGCATTGCACTTCTATCTGAATCAACACATAAAAATGGAACAAGCTCCAATTCTCCAGGTCGGCAACATTTTCTACTGTGCTCTGGTAGTACTAGGAATTCCAGGTAAATATTTAATCGATTAAATTACGGGAATCTACAGTAATTGCATTAATGGGTTTTACCCTCCATGTTGTGAGGTCAGAGAACCTTTCAATGTTCTGGTGATGGATCTTGAATTTCTCCATACTGTTCCAACTCTTGCAATGTTCCGTTCAAGTATCACCCCTGTTCTTACTGAGGTATATTGACTCCCTTTGCAGGAAAGCCTTTATCTTTAAAATGCCAAACCAAATTTAATTCCTTCCTTTATGAATTCTCTCTACACCAGCTTCGGAATGCACTGCGATGTGAGATCTGCCCCTCCTTCACCGAGAAAGGGGATCCAATGCATTCCCTATATACAGGCCTTGGCAGCCCTCCCTACGACTGTATGGGACATAAGCTGTGGACTTGCCCAAACTCACTGCAACTCTGTCATTACTTTATTTTCTTCTTTTATGATCCCACTAATATTTATGTCTCTATCAAGGTCGTTAACCAGTTGTCTTCATGCCAACGGAATACCGAATGATGTGTCAATTTTTTGTTTGATGACATTCCAAGCGCTGCCTTGACATTCTTGTAGTGACAGCTTCTATTTTCTCCTCGAAAAGGTGGTCATTGTTGTCTTTACAACAGATGGCAGAAATTCGACAGAATACCATCGATGAATTTGCATTGAATGTGTAACTTTCTCGCCAATAGCTGACTCTAATAACCGTAACCAACGCAATTTGTCAGTTGTTGTTACCAGTTGCCAGTATCGTTACAACTGCGGATTAATTTCTAATCTGTGGGAAACCTTGTGACTCTCACTGAGCGAACAGAATAGACAGAAGCATCTGGAGATTATAATGTTTCACTCTAACTTCGGCCCGTCTGATTGACGAAATACCCATCTCGGATTCGGAACTCTGATTGCATTAGGCTGAATATTGTGGCACTAACAGTTCAGTTCAGTATTACTGTTGTCTCTTTGATTACTAGAATTGCATTCGTAATTTTGGTGTTTTTAGTGTAACTACCTTCCTTCGCTGGATGCACGTGATGTCTAACTGGATAATTATTTTGAGACATACACGGAAATCCGAGTGGAAGATGCATTTTGATCGATTGTAATCGATTGTTACTCTCAAGCAATTCATTCACTGCACGTGATGCCAAGAAAGTACCGAGACTCTAGTACTGCATGTAATCGACCGATGGTCAGAGCATTCACGCAATTCTACTGAATTCCCGAATGGTCCTAACGCTGGCAGGGCGATGTGGCTCCTTCTCTGTGCTGTCGTGTGCACTTTCGTGTCACGCTTTGCATTCTTTCCTTACATTCGTTCTCTTTATTTGGCTTATGTCCTTGCCCTTTTCAAAATCGTCCCGTTGAGCGCAATGCCATTCTCTACGAGTTCGACTTTTGCTTTGTTTGCAGCAAATGCAAGTTCAACCCGTACACTTCTTTTAACAGCTGTAGTATGCTTAGTTGTAAAACCATCCTGCGCAAAAGACTGCCTCTATCACATCAATCCAGGATACGATTTATTTCATAAGTTTGATTCTTGCACGGAGGATGAATCCGACATTTCTAGCTCCGATGGACACTCCGATGCAGGCCGAGCAATGAATAATGATTGAGTATTCACATATCTGCCTTTGAAATACTTTGGGCTGAGAGACAGCGCCGTTATGTAAAGCCTGAAGGGAAAGATGACACTTTTGATGCTACCCACGTCTAGATCGTTTATTGCCATTGGGAAAGACCTCAAATGCACTCTTCTTAGTGAATGACATCTATTGAACAATGGCTGGTACTCACAGCTATAAAAAGCGCACGATGGGCACTGTTCTCAACTGCTGATAGTTCAGCAGGAACGATTTTGGATGACTACTCCGATTTCAACCAACTTCACTGACACCTACAATCTGCAGAGTGGAGGAAAAAAATCATCTTTAGTGTTTTAAAACTGGAGAGTTTGTTTTAAATTTGTGTCGGAAAGTATTTTGTTGATTCCTGTACTGAGGAACTGTTAGCGTTTCTGGATAGGAATACAGCCAATATTTGCTTCCGCCAAAACCGAGGTCTTCATGCTTGTTATTCAAATGCGTGTGGGTTGAGTCAGCATTTGAGAAAAGTCAATTAGAAAGTTTTGTTTACCTTTGCTGATTTAGGACAACTGTCTCAGAGTTGTGGAGTAAATCATGTTGCATATCACGGATTTAAGTAGAAAAGTACTCCCCGTCAAACAATTTGCTTTAAAATCGCACTAATGTTGTGGGTACTTATGCACTTATATTGTGATAACTGTTACCTGTCTTCCCCGTGGGTGTTTGGGTTTGAGTTTGAATCCAAGAGATCGTAAGTTCTGAAGACGGGTCGTCGGGCTCAAATCTTTAAAACAGCAATTAATTTTGGAACGTAAACCACGCTGTGGAAAAAAAAAATGCTATCTGTTTCATGAATGCAGTCAAGGAAGAATATGTGCCTTCTTTACTGGTCTGGCTTAATTTTCGATCCACAGGAGCTGACTCTGAAATGGCGCTAACAAACCATTCAGTACAATAACATTCGAGAGGATCAAAATATCCTGCCATTGCCAGTGAAGCACACACCCCATCTTAAATATTTTTTCACATGTCTGCCACTCTATGTTCGTGGTGGACACAGAGAATGTTTAGATTGATGGGCTGCCAGCCAAATGGTTTCTGAAAGGCATCGAGTTTCTTAAAGGTACTTGGGGTTATATTCGTTCATACATCCGCAAATTTCATCACAATGCTGCCTTGCGCCTTGCATGTGCTGTGCAGGTATTGGGTAGTGAGCAGTTTAGTTACACACCTTAATCTCTGACGGTTTTCGGTTTTCACAGCATTTTTAAGGCTAGGTCAGTTCAGTTTCAGGGCAAAGGTATCCCCAAGACATGCTCAACACTTCTCCGAAACAAATGTTTAAAAACCAAAGCCAATTGCCAACGTTTCATGGAACGGACTGGAAAACCTGGTCTCTGATGTAATCCTCTGTCTGGAAAATGAACCCGAACGAGCAGTTATATCTTTGATTTTAAGGACCTGTTGAATGTGTCCACTTCAGATACATGACTGAAATAAGAAGAAGCTATGTCATTAATTATCTCTTAAAATTGCTTGCCAACGACAGCAATTAATTATGGAAATTGAACTATTTGTGGCTGTTTGATTTCCATCAAACCATCGAATTGTTAAAATATCAGGTACTGTTCACTGATGCATTCAGGAAAGAATTCTGCCATTCTTACCTGGTCTGACTCACATCTGACTCCACAAGCACATGATCCTAATCCAAGTACTAATCCTGACACTTCAGTGAAATGGCAACTAATAAGTTGTCACATATTACTGTTATTGGAAAGCGTTAACCTGTTGCATAGCTTGTCTTTGGTACATACTCAAAGTCAACACGACAGATCTACCACAACTGTTGCAAAATGTATCTCGTAGAGTTGATAAGATAAGCTAATGAATACGGTTATGTTAGACTTCCAGAAGGATCTCGATAAAGTCCCACAGATGGCATTAACATTCAAAATTAAAGCGAATGGGACTGGAGGCAATGTACTGACGTGGTTAGAGATCTGGTTCCCCATCATGAAACAGGAAGGAGGACAAAATGTGCAATTTTCCGTAAAGCACTACCGAGCAGCAAAACACGGCAAGATTTAATGATTTTACCCTAGCTACTCCTAATTTACGTGAGTGACCTGCATCAGGAAACCAACTGTTATACTTCCAAGTTCGAAACGGTGCAACGCTGGTTGGGAAGGTGAACTTTAAGGAGGATGTAATGATGTTTCAGTATGATTTTGACAAGTTACTTGAGTTGGGAAATGCACGATGGAGTGTAATGCGAATACTTTAATATGCAACAATAAGAATACAAATTATTATCTGAATTGTGATTGATTGTGAGAGGGGAAGCGCAAGGAAACCTGGATGCCCTCGTAAAAGAGCCGCTGAAAATCAGTGAAGTAGCCTGGCTTTCAGAACGACAGGATTCAAGAACAGTGACATGCATATTTTGCTGCAGTTGTGCAAGGTCTTGCTGATACCACACTTGAAATGTCGCATACTTGATCTTCCTTTCGGGGGAAGATATTCTGACTATGGCAAAACTGCAACTAATATTTATATGACTGATGCTGGAATAGCGTAAATTTGATTGGTTAGGATTCTGTGCACTGCAGTTTGGAAGAATGGGCGGAGGTGGTAAATCTCATAGAAACCTAGAAGAACTTATGTTGTCCAGGTCCATACAGGAAGGAGATTTTGGATGGCGAAGAAATGCAGTACCAGGCAGCACATATTAAGTATATGGGACAGGCATTGAAGAATGAGATGAATTAGATGTGTTTTTTCTTTACGGCGAATGGTATCAAAGGTTAGGAGACACAAGAAGGGCCAGAAATCAGAAATGTAAAAGGCAGCGAAGTCAAAGTTCAGAATCAAACAAGAGCATAGTGGAAAACGGTGTGTATGGGACTAACAATGTTAACTGGACAAAACCTAAAGCCTTTACCCTGAATGTATAGAGCATTTACAAAAAAAAGTTATGCAAACAGATAAAACAGAGGTAAAATATATATAGGATACTGAGACATGGCGACAGTGAGATAAAGGATAGGAAGAGAATATCCATTGATATTCTCAGTTTTTTTGGAGGGAAACACGGAAAGGAAAATAAGCATTGCGGGGAGTGTTGGGTGATTAGCCATTATCAAGTTGAATAGGGAGAAGGCTCGAAATGCTAATGGTCTATTTTTGGTTCTAGAATGCAAAGATTTGCGGGCAGGTGTACAAGCCATGCCAACATGCCCCCATACTTCTGGAATATGCAGGCTATTTGGACTAACCACTGGAAATGCAGGGTTGCTGGAATAGGATATTGGGCGTAGGTCTGGAAGGGATGATCTTTGGAATGTCGGTCTGGACTCAATGGGCCATTTGGCCTGCTTCTATTTTGTAGGGAATCTATGAATCTAGTGTTTTAAAAGTGTTTCCATTAGTCCCAGAGTTTAGACTCCCTGCAGCTGAGGGATTGGTGTCAATTTTGGACCAGGATGGAGAATTGGAGAGTCCCAGTTCTGACGGCATTGCAAGTGTAAGGAATATTTGATGCTGTGGGGTGATCTATAGACCTTGATATTCGTAAAGCTCTGGAGACGGTCTTTTCTAATCTTCTTCCTCTTCTCTTCCATCAAGCAAATGCGGTCTCATTTTTGACGCTGCAACTGAGAGACTGCGGTCTGTCTCGGAGCACTGGAATTTACCTCATGTCCATGTCTACGGCCGATCTGCTGGTCCTAATCTTCTATGTTCTGCTCTACCGCATTCTTCTCCCGCGTTTTCAGCATGTCTGTTACCTCTATACCTTCGGATGCCGTCTGATCTCGATCATGATCGCAGCCGTGATTGACTGCTCGGTCTGGCAAACAGACTCCTTCACCTTTGATCGATTCATCATCATCTGCTTCCAGCAATTCAGAAGAATATACTGCTCCCCGAAGTGCGCGATTTTGGTAATTACAGTTATTTTCCTCCTGACCTACTCCAGGGACCTCCCCTAATTCTTTGAAATTCTACACATCCATGTGCACAATAACATACAGTTTGGCTGTAAGACAAATCCCAACATTGACACATCTCCCGCGTGGCGAGCCTTCTATTGGCTCCACACTATTTTAACTCCCTTGGTCCCCTACGTTTGCGTGGTTCTTCTCAACCTCCTGACTATGAGGCATGTATTGTGGCTAGTCAGATCCGGCGGGGATTTCGGGCAAGTGGAGGAGAAGCGGGAGACCCTGAGATGCAAAGTCGGAGGAGAGCGCTGATCTTACTCTTTGCTGCCTCAGCAAGTTTCATCATCCTTTGGCTGGCGACAGTTGGTCTCTTCCTGTTTTCGCGAATGACGAATACTTACTTTTACCGGGACTTTAATGATCCATTTGCTATTGTCAATGAAACCTCGCGCATGCTTCGGGTTCTGAAGCGGTCTACAAGCACCTGCATGTATGCGCTTACACAAGCATGTTTAAGGGAGGAGCTGAGGAAAACCATGAAATATTGTGCTAATACAATTAATCAGTTTGTGACCGCGACAAAAGGTAGAAGTCAACGTGAAACAAATTGTCATTGTCGCATTGACGGAATCTAGTAAATAAACAATAACATTGCAGGTTTGTTGAGCAGATATCATCACTGGAATGTTTGGCTCATGACAAACTTTGCATGATCCACATACCATTAAAAACAAAACAGCAGTGAAAAAGCAAAGTAGCTGTCTTTCTAGAATTGGTAAATGCCACGTATGAGAGACCATTTCAATATGCCATTGAACTATGCAAGATATGTATTTGAAGAATGTTCTAAAAATGTTCATGTGTTAGCTCACATGCAGTTTAATTTTTGATTATATTGTGATGAAAGCTTTTCCTTCGAGCAAAAGAATTTGGGAAGTCAAAGAAAAATGCCAAGACTGAGTTTTTAGTCTGTGTTGAACCCTGTGAGGATTGCACATTCCTGGCTGTGAATTAAAGCACGAGTTTCGGTCCAGAGGTCGGGTCACTTTGCTGCACCACAAACGCTTGTGTATAATACTTTATCTAAGCTGCTTCATCTAATAAATTGTTGGTCTGAAAGGCAGAACTCCGAAGAAATTGAAAAATGAATAAGACAAATGGGATCGAGCGCTTCATCAATATAGGTAATGAGTACAAAATGTACTGAAGTGACACTAAACATTTATGGAGCTCTGGATAGGTCTCGGAGAAAGACAGAGAGAAAGAGAGAGAGAGAGAGAGAGAGGGTGGTGCCGTTGTGTGAGGTGGTTGGCGGGTGGGGGGCGAGAACATTCCGCATCTGCATTCGTTAGTACTGTTCTTTGTCGAAACCACACAGTGATTGTCTGCAGGTTGTTTTGATTTCATTGAGTTTAAGGTAGGAAAGCTGAAAGAAACTTTGATTCTTCAAGTAGAAGTTTAAACAACTACAAGTGATATTAGTAATCCTGGAGGGGGCCTTTTCACTTTGCACTCTTCTACGCATAATACAGTAGGATGCTGTGATGGAATTGGTACAAAGTCGTGCTCCATCAACCATTATAAACTGACCAAGCATGGCATTGCAAAAAGTCGTTTAACTAATCTATGCTGTCCGCGGTTCAAGAACAGCAATTCAGTAAACAGCAAATACCCACTGGATTATTGCAGGCTTGACAATCAAGTGAGAAACAAGTTCCCTTTAATAATGTTGCAACCTCATCTCCTGAACGCGAGTATGACACACTGCATTCTTTATGCCCCCAAAGAATTCTCCCAAATCTGAAAGCTATCTGTGTTCATGCTTTTTGCACAATCAGCAAATACGAATATTGTTTTATTGTCTATCTGTCATGAACACGTTTACCTTAATTAAATCTTTCGACAATATCCAGTACACCATTGAAAGAAGACACAGCATTTTCAACTTGGTTTTGTGAACAAAACCCAACATCAATGGGCCCGTTTGATAAATGCCTTCTGCTGTTATGATTTGGAAATGCCGTTGTTGGACTGGAGTGTACAAAGTTAAAAATCACACAACACCAGGTTATAGTCCAACGGGTTTAATTGGAAGCACGAACTTTCAGAGCGCTGCTCCTTCATCAGACGATTGTGGAGTACATGACTGTAAGACTCAGAATTTATAGTAAAATTTTACAGTGTAATGTAACTGAACTTATACATTGAAACATACCTTGATTGTTTAAGACTCTTATCAGTTAGAATGACCATGTTAGTTTCACTTCTTTCACATGTAAATCGCAAAACCACTTTTAAAAGTTACATTCTCAAATGAACTATAACAATTGATGTCAGTCCAGATAGTGTATTTAATGTGTTAGCACCCCTGTGTGCTGCTGTCTGCCATAATGTTTAGATTGATTCTAATCTAGAAGATGAATTAACAGAATCTTACATGGATTCATGCAGTTTTGGAGCAAAGTACAATGTAACTCTGCAAGTACAAATTCAACTCACAAACTTATGTGTGCGTTGGGAGGGGACGGTGGTGGTTGTGGGAGGGGGCGGTGGTGGTTGTGAGAGAGTGCGGATGCATGTGTGTGTAAAGGGGTATAAGTCTGTGAAAGGGTATATGCGTGAGTGTGTGTCTGTATGAATGTGTGTGTGTGTGTTGGAGTGTCTGTGTGTGTGTGTCTATTGCAATGGGGTCACCTGTAATGTGCCATGAACCCAAGGTCCCGGATGAGACCATCCTCATTGGTACAGAACTTGGCTGTCAACCTCTGCTCGGACACTTTTCATTGTTTTCTGTCCCCGAAATGCCACCTTGGAGCTTGCTCATGAGTCGGTCTGAGGCGGAATGTCCCGGATTGCTGAAGTGATCTCCAACTGGGAGGGAATGCTCCTGTCTATTGATTTTGTGCGGTGCCCATTCATCCATTGCGATAGCCTCTGACTCTCTCACAGTCTCTCACTCTCATGTATACACTCTCTCACAGGCACCACAACAATCCTCCCCACACACACACATATGAAAGAAGTGAAACTAACATGGTCATTCTAATAGATGAGAGACATAACAAACAATCAAGGTATTTTTCAATGTGTAATTTCAGTTACATCACACTGTAAAGTTTTCCTATAGATTCTGTGTCTTACAATCGAGTACTCCACAATCATCTGATGAAGGAGCAGAGTTCCAAAAGCCAATGCTTTCCAATTAAACCTGTTGGACTATAACCTGGTGTTGTGTGATTTTGTCTCTACTATTATGGACATTCAGATGTTTACGAAGTGTGGCGATAGATCTTGATACAATGTAATAACAAGTGATCACAAGTACCTTGTATAATATGGTGTGCTTCCTTCAAAGGTTGATAACCATCCATTCCAAACCACCCCTGACCGCCCCAATCCCAACCACGTTCTTGTGATTTGTTTGGAATTATGTAATTATCCATTCATCCGTATTATAAAGTAATCGAAAATGTATCACTTCATATTTGTCAGCTGTAAATTTCAGCTTGCTCTATGTACCTTTGCAGGCGATTCATGTCATCCTCACTATTTGCCACTTATCCATTATAAGGTCACAAATGGAGATCTTTTTAATGATTGTACAATGTTCAGCAACATCAGCGACCCCTCAGACACGGACACAGTCCATGTTAAGATCCAAAAAGATCTGGAATACACTTAGGCTGTAGGTGAAAGGAGCAAGGCGATTCTCGACACACACATATCAACTAATGACCATCCCCAACTCGTAAAAAAAATCTTTGGCCTTGATGTACAGGCTGCAGTTGATTTCCTTCGAGTAGAAGACGTTCAGATGGGACATGACTGAGATTTGTAAAATTATGAGTTGCAGAGATAAGCTAAATCGGAAGCAACTTTTTTTTTTCCAGATTGATCAATAACCGGTTGTTACAGATGCTCCTTTTAAAGAACTACTTTTAAAGAACTATAGCAACCTTTGTCAGGGCCAAAGGTTTACTGAAGATGTGCGAAGAAACGCGGTCATTCAGAAGGTGTTACCAATCTGGAACTCACTACCTTTTCGAATGATACAGACAGAAACCCATATAACACTTCATAAGTATTTAGACATACACTTGTGGTGTGAAGGCATATGGGCCAATCGCTAGAAAATTGGATTTTTCTAGTTCAGATGATTGTTTTTGACTGGCGTAAACGTGATTGGCTAAAGGACCTTTGTTTGTGCTACAGATATCTATGATCCTCTGACTCCAGAAATCAGTGATCTTGCCATTACAAATTAACCCACCATCGACGTGACCAAATAAATAATGCAGCTGCTACGACATATTGGAAGTTATCAATTCGATGATAAGTAGATCAACTCATGTTTTAGAGTGTGCTGGAAGGCTCATCTCTTGCCTGCATGGGTACACACAGCTCTCAAGAAGTTTGACATCATCCAGGACAAAGCTGCCTGCTTGATTGGCACCATGGCTACAAACATCCATTCTACCTACCACGCCACTCAATGGGAACAGCATATACTATCTACAAGATGCACTGTGGAAATTCACCAAACATGCTTAGACCGCACCACCTAGCTACAGGACAATTATCACTTTGAATACGGACAGCAGGTAACGTGGAACATTACCACTTGATCCTGAAAGTCACACACCATCATGTTTTGAAATATATTGGCTATTCCTTCTGTGTCACCGGGTAAAAACATAGATTTCCCTCCCTGATGGTAGTTTTGGTATGCCTGCAGCACGTGCACTGCAGTGTTTCAAGAAGACTCCCTGACCATCACCTTCTCAAGGCCAACAAGGAATGGCCAATCAATGATGGCCCAGCAGTCATGCCCACGACACACGAATTAACAACAACAATATTAATAATAGTAGTAATAATAATAAGTATTATTTCACATACCTATAATTTTTCAGTCATTACTTGGTCACATTTGAATAAGTTCATCCAGGAATCTACTAAATTGTATGATGAGTATTTGAATGTGACCTTGTAAAATATAGTAATGCCTCCTCCTGCTGAATTTTGAAGCCATTGATGCCAAACGAATAGCTATTAATGGGTTCATTGCACCTCCACCATCTTTTCACAAGCAACAAGTGAAGATTTGGTCAATCGTGGGAGTTTAACACCGTTCACCTTTCCACAGGAAATCAGTTAACCTCATCAAGATGTTATGTATTCCATGTTTTCCTAAATGGATGCCTGCACTTACTTGACAGTCAGGGCTGTATCATCTCTTTGTTGGGGCAAGTTGCACTCTCAGAATGCTCTGTTCAGGCCTTTAGCATCATAGAGTCACGTGCTAAACGATTTCTTAAACACCCCATCCACTCCGATGCTAGTTTTAAAGAACTATAGCAAGAATAGCAAGGAAACAGATCCTTTGGAAAAATCGTCCATGGCGACTGCGTTTACCAAACTAATCTAATCTTTCTTGTCTGTATTTGGCCCATACATCACTAAATCATTCCTATTCATCGAACTATTCAAATATTTTATTAATGCTGTATCTGAACCTGCATATATCACTTCGTCTGGCAGTTGTTTCCACAAATGGTCCACACCCCGTGTGAAACACTTGTCTATCAGTTCTCTATTATAACTTTCTCCACACATCTTAAGAAGGTATGCTCGCTGGTTTTGACGGACATTATCCGGAGAAACAGACGTTTGCTATTCCTAAACCCTATCTCTAGGAATCTCCTCCAACAATTTTCTCATCACTGATATCAGGCTGACAGGCCTATAGTTAATAGGTTTGGAACGCTTTCTGTTAACATTAGAGTTCGAGTAAATAAAAGCTGACACTCAGCCTCACTTATAGAAAGTCCTCATTTAGATGTATTTATTTTGCTCAAGTAGCGATACATCACAAATAATAATTTGTCCTTTTGAGGGAGGACATTGTGAAGTCAAGACAAATCTGACCTTGATGCACGAGGAGAAATTTCATAAACAAGTTTTATATTTGAGCAAAGACTGAAAACTAATGAGGTCACTTTGACAGAGACTTTAGATTTCATTTTATTTGATACTGATGACCGTTGAATAAGTACCTTGTGTGATGAACCGATGCCACGGGCTGTGCTGTTCCTTGGTCGTCGAGGGCGGTTCAGTGGTTCGCATTACTGCCTCACAGCGCCATGGACACGGGTTCATTTCCGCCTTGGGCGACTGTGTGAAGTTTGCACATTCTCCCGTGTCCGGGTGCTCGGGGTTCCTCTGACCATCCAAAGATGTGCAGGTTAGGTGAATTGGCCATTCTAAATTGCTCCTTTTGTTAAGTGCATTCGCCAGGGATAAATATAAAGGAGGGGAATGGGTCTTGGTTACTCTTCAGATGGTCGGTGTGTACTTATTGGGCCAAAAGGCCTGTTTCCATACTGTAGGGAATCTATCTAATCTAAGGACAAAGTAGTAAGAATAACATGCTCTAATGTGCATGATCCAGTGTTATATGTTTAATATAGTGGCATTAGCATCATTTTCACAAAGAATTCGAAAATACAACATGCTATCAAAGGCATTCTTAACTTGCGAGTGGACCACATTAACACAGTTGCCTTCACCAAAACTTTGCACTGCTTCAGGAGACTTATTCCACTCATTCTCATCCAATTTGTGGTTAGTTTATGAAAATTGCAGTCACGCACCGCAATATGTCAAACTGCAATTAAATTTCATTCATTCGTTCTGAACCTTTCTATATTCCTCACAATTAAATGATGGTTTCATAATTTCTGCGTTTTCCCACCTTCCATCTTCAATAGTTGGGATTGTTTGGCACCTTGTTTTCTTTTAGCAATGTTCTCTTATCAAATAAAAGCATATCTAAGTAATATTGAAGAATTTCTAACACTTGCAATCATATATTCGACAAAACCTATCAACTCAATAAATTCCATTTACTTAAGAACAAAGGAGTCAATTTGGCAAGGCAGCAGCAGACGATTGTGAGGTAATTAATAAGTACTTCACATCAGTGTTCAGCAAGAAAAAGGGCGTGCAAATTTGGGAAGAATATGTCCACTTTCTACTTCTGTCAATATGCTACAGATTGGTCCTCCGCCGATATAGCGCCAGCTTTACATTATCAACTAAGGCAACTGTCACAAGAGATTAAATGAATTGACCTATTATTGGCCATTTTGCAATTCTGCCAAAAAAACTAATATTAGGTTGGTGTACCTCATTTTGTTTCCGTCATGTGATTCAGTATTTCTGTAAATTTGTGTTGTCCTTTGTTAGTCGGTAAAAAGAAAGAGGGACAAGAGAGTGAAAGAGTGAGAGAGATGGAATACAGAGTGTCAGATACCTTACAACGTTCCAGATAACATGTTGTGATGCATTTGGTTAATTGCGGCAATTAGATTAGATGGGATTGAGGTAGGTATTTGTGAAACCCGTCATTAACAATGAAAGTTATGGGATGTTTAATATCATTCTTCGATTTCTCTCTGAAACTACCCTGAATCATTTTGTAAGTGTAAGTTTCTGTGCGTGAACTCAAACGTTGAAAAATCAATCATGTGCTCCATGTTGGCGAATGGATCATTGTTTTCTGTGAGCATAAATTGAAGATCTTCATTGTGTAAACAGAGGAAATGTTCAACTGTTAACGTCCACAAGAACGTAAAGCTGCTCGAGAAGACAAACAGCATTTGATAGGTTTCCTTGTATTCCCCAATTCTAGGTCATCCTGGTCCTCCAAAATAATTGCTCACCACAGACCCTTCACCTTTTCACTTAATCAATGGAATGAGCATATATTTTGTGCTTTGAGCAATACAACTGGTAAAGATAATGCAAATAGTGATACTGTAAAATATTCTTATAACTGAACTCGAATGACTTGCGTTTACACAGCAAAGCCAAAGTAAATTGACAATCTGTTGCAAAGGGTCATTGCCAGACTCAATTGGAGTTCTGTCTACAAATCTCAGCTTAATAATTAAACAATGACCCTCCTTGCCCTTGTATTAGTGCACCACATCATTCTCAATGTTTGTCAACAAGATGAATCCGGATGAACACTGAGAATGCCAGGTCACGTTAGATGGTGGGCTAAGTGCTGACGGATGTAATTGCTGTCATTTGGTTTTTTATTGTTTGCCATAGACCTGGTGGCCCTGAGGACCTGTTGCGTGTCTGTATGACTATGACTATGAAATGGCGACATATCAATCAAAGATAAAATTCAACAGTGAACAAAAGGAATCTATCAATTAAAAAAAATCAAGGCTCTCCATATTGACACTACAAACAATCGTCTATTATGAAGATGGATATGAGAAATAAAATATGTTCATTTCATACAATATTATTTCAAATAATCCCATCAGTATACCTGCCACTGGCATTAACAGCATATGACAAATGTTGCCTTTCGAAGAAAAGAAAACCTTTTTCACGTCAGAGAATCACAAAGACCTCATCAAGAAAGAAGGGAATGGCCTGAATCACTTTTACTAGCATACTCAGTTTGAAGATATTCTGTGCAGAAGTTTGCCTAAAATGACACTACTACTTCTATCCTGTTAGAATTACGCAATAATTTAAAAAAAAGCAAATCTACAAGAATAATATTGAAAATAATAAATCAATATGTTTATAACCACACTGACTTCAGATTGTGTCTGTGGAGAGGCAATGAGAGTTAAATCGTTCGAGGATAATATTACATCTTCGTAACACAGTGTAGTTAGGAATGCGATGAGTTTTAAACCATCACAGACTAGAGATGAAGGAAGAATGTGGGTGGTGGGGTTGGGGGCGGGGGAAAAAGAAATAGGGATAGATAGATAGATAGATAGATAGATAGATAGATAGATAGATAGACAGATAGACAGATAGACAGATAGACAGATAGACAGATAGATAGATAGACAGATAGATAGATAGATAGATAGATAGATAGATAGATAGATAGATAGATAGATAGATAGATAGATAGATAGATAGATAGATAGATAGAGAGAGAGTTCTGAACTTAGCTTAGATAATTTGGGTAGTTAAATCACATTGATAGTCAACGGGAGATGTAATGGTTATTGCAATGGGCAAAGACACTGTTAATAAATCGTGTAGATTTTTGGATAAACTTACCTTGTAAAATAAATCGAGTATGAAGTGTAAACTGATCCCAACCAACAAAACAATATCAAACTGCAAACTTACTCCTGTCCATAGTACGACCATTTATAACTAATATATAGGTAAGAATATATAGGTAAGATTAAACTCAAAAAGACAACTCGTTATGTAAACTCTGGATGCATCCAAGAAATGGTTCCCAACCGAGGAATCAATTCTCTCCCAGAAATTAATCGTGACCCATGAATTGAATCTACCCCAAGAAATTGAACTCAATCTATAACTTGACATTGATTCACCCTCCTTCAGGGGAAGAGCCTTCACTGTAAGACTAATTAGCTATGGCTAAGACAGCGACTTCTCTCAACAACGACACCCCTGTCTCTGCATTGGTTTGCAATTGTGAGTTGAATCTTGGTCTGCGACTATTTTTCCAAACCACTAACTGAAATTTGTTCTAAAATTGGACTGATATATCATGCGACTCCTTTTTCAAAACTGATTCCAACATATTGAATGATTGCAATTGAACAATTGTGTCTGACGCAGATATTAACTGAAACAATTGAACAGATACATCGATTTGTGCTCAACACGGGCATATAGGACTTGCTCAGTTTAGGAAGCCTGGTTGGCATGGACGGGTAGGGTTGAAGGGCCTGTTTCCGTTCTGTATTTATGTGAATCGATGACTCTATGAATCACCTCCGTTAAATGATCGCGTTCAGCAAGTCTGTGCTAAATGCAAACATTACATCCAAAATACACATCATCTGGAAATTGTCAGCCTACTCACAACCTGAGGAAACCAAAGCTGAATGTTGTCCCAAAATCCCCGCGAGACAATATACCACCCGTGCATAAATGGACCCAAAGCTAAAACCGACCTTTTTTTGTCGTCACTCCTAGGTTGTGTGTGTCCCTGGCTGGTCAGCATGTATTGCCCTTGAGAACGTGTTAGTGTGTTGCAGTGTTTCAGTTCACGAGCTGGTGGGAACGAATTCCAAGATCATGCCACAATGACAGTCAAGGAATGGTGATAGATTTCAAAATCAGTATGCTGAATGTTTTGCAGGGGAGCTTGCAGGTGACGGTTTTCCTGCCCTTGCCTTTCCAGATGGACAGAGTTAATCACACGAAACCAGCTTAGAGTCCAACAGATTTATTTTCAAGTACAAACTTTGGGGTCACTTACGATGAGACAGTAACGTAATATTGTCTGGTTTTTAACTTTGTCCACGAGATTCCAACATCGGCACCTCCACATCATTTCTATGTGGTAGCGGTTATTGGTTTGGAAGATGCTGTCTTGTATTTTTGGTCAAATTCTGCATTGTACATCGGAAAGCGTGCGGATTGCTACCAGTCGTGGAGGAAGTGAACAGAGTGGATATTTGTGGATTTGGTGCCAATTGCTTTGTCTTGGATAGTGTCAAATTGCTTGCGTGTTGTTGGAACTGCACACATTCACGCAAGTAGGAGTATTCCATCACACTCCCGAGTCGTGCCTTGCAGATGATGGGCAGGCTATGGGAGTTAGCTGGTGAGAAAGTTGCTGCAATATTCGTCACCTCTGACCTGCTCTTGGATTCGTTCATATAACAAGTATGGTTCAGTTTCTGGTCACCCCCAAGATATTGTTGTTGAGGTAATAAGTGATAGAAACACCACTGAATTTCAAGATGTGTGGTTAAATGTCTCTTAACGGAGATGGTCATTGCGTTGCATTTTTCTACTGTGAACATTAATTGCCACGTATCAGCCCAAGTCTACATCTTGTCCAACTTGGCTGCATTTCATCATGGACTGCGTCAGTATTTGACGATTTACGAATGGTGTTGATTACTGTGCAATGCTGACCAACATTCCTAATTCCATGCTTTGAGGAAGGTTCATTGGTGCAGCAGTTTTAGATATTTGGACCTAGCACACGACCCAAAGGAACTCCTGTAGAGATGTCTTGGAGTTGTGATGATTGACCTCCAGTAACAGCAATCATTTTCTGATGTGCCAGGCATGACACCAAACTAATGGAGAGTTTTGCCCTGATTCCCATTGATTCCAGCTTTATTTGGGATCCTCGATGCCACAATGGATGTCAAAGGCTGTCACTCTCTTCTCACTTCCGGAATTCAGTGCTTTTGTCAACGTTTGAAACAAAGCTTGAATGACATCAGATCCTGAGAGGCCCATACTGACCTCAAACTGGGCACCAGTCAGCAGATAATTGTTGAACAGATGCTGCTTGATAGCAGTGTTAATGACACCTTCCAGCACTTTGCTGATGATTGACCGTCGACTGAAAGGGCGGCAATTGGTTGGGTTTGACTTGTCCTACTTGTTGCTTACAGGACATGCCTGGACAATTTTCCACATTTTCAGTTACTGCCCGTGTTGTAACTGTACTGGAACGTCTTGACTTGGAACGTCGCACCTGCTGGAGCATAGTTCTTCAGTACCATTGCTGGATTGTTGCCAGGTACTATAGCCTTTGCGGTATCCAATGTCTCCAGCCCTCCTCACGTGGTTTGAATTCAGTGTATTGCTACTGTTGATATTAATGTAAAATTTTCTGAGACCGCTGCAATGTAGTGAAATGAAATTAAATTTGACTGGAGTAAGATGGGAACAACATATGAAATTTACAAGTTGTCTGAGCGCTGCTTCTTTGCCAGGTAGGCGGTGGAGTAGGATCAAAAGACACAGAATTTATAGCAAAAGATCAGAGTGTCATACACTCATGCGATATAATGAAAAAAACCTAGATTGCTGTTAAGACTTTTATCTTTTAGAATAGGTTACAGTTTTCGATTCATTAATACATAAATCCAAGAACTTCTTTCAAGTTACATTCCCGAGATAACTAAAGGTTTTATATATAAAAACACAAGGTCCTCTCTTAGCTCAGACAATTCATTAAAGGTGAGATTAGAGTCTGTCTGTATTCCAAATGGTAAAGAAGGCAAATGGAATGCTTGCCTTCAGAGGTTAGGGCATTTACTATAAATGTCGGCGGGTCACGTTGCAGCTGTGTAAAACTTTAGCCAGGCCACATCTGGGGCATTATATATAGGACTGGTAGCGACATTACAGGAAGGATGTGAAGGCTTTGAAAAATGTTTGACAGTGTTTTGCCTAGATAGGTGTGCATTAATTGTTGGGAGGGTATGAAAAAAAAATGTTTTCAGTAGATTTTGGAGGCTAAGTGGATACCTGATTAAGGGAAATAAAATTAAGAGAGGCATGGACAGGTCGACAGTGAGATGAGTTGATCGAAGGAGATACGACAACAGCATTGAAGAGGCATTTAGACAGGTACACGAACAGATAGGGAATGGATCTGCAAGCAGATTGGATTCGTCTAGAATGGCATCACGGACAGCACAGTCATGGTGAGCTGAAGGGCTATGTTTATAGGATGCAATGCACGATGCCTGCTTTGACCTGGATAACAATGAACTTGTTGAATGTTAATGGAGCTCTCTTCGCTGGGATAAGATGAACGTACTCCATTATATTCGTAACTTGTACCTTGTGGACTGTGTACTGGCATTGGAGAAGCAAAATGTAACTCACAAATGACAGAGTTATCATCATGTAGCTGGGAGTATTTATATTGTCGGTATAGTTCAACAATAGTCAATGATAGACCTGCGGAAGGTGATAGACGAGTACTCCAACATGGTAATATCATTAAATATCAAAGGACAATTGTTAGATTCGACTATGTTGTAAATATTCACTGCCTGGCATTAGAGAAGTGGAACTGTTCGAGTTTCTTCTCAGTTCAGGTATGGATTTTGTTTACATCTTGTGGCATATTGACATAAACTGCTTCAGGATCGAGAGTCATGAGTGTTTCTGAACATTGTACAGTCTTTATCAAACCCTTCCACTTCTGATCTCATGATATGAAAAGAAAAGTCCATTGTTGGAAACACCAAAAACATCTGGGGCTTGGACATTATCTCACTGCCACAATTTCCTAGAACTGACATGACTTACCTTCAATAACCACTGCCATTTGCCATTGTTCCAGGAGTGACTGAAACCAGGACAGTGTTTTCCACCAGATTCACATTGACTCTCGTGTTCCTTCTCTCCTTGATATCATGCTAGGTTAGGTGGTGCAACAATATCAAGCAGATTCAATCTCTTCAGAATTAAAAAAATAATATATAATCCCTGTTTTGACCACGCTTGTAACGAGGGGAGGACTGAATGACATATTTGAAATGGAATGTGAGCATTAGTGTGCAGTTTATTGCTGAAAATTTGTTGCTTAATATCACTAAAAACCATTGCCATCACTTCACTGAGGATCGTGAGTAATTTAGTGGAGAAGTAATTGGCCAGGTTGCACTTATCCTTCGTTTTGTGCACAGAAAGTATCCTGGAAGTTTTGCTGCTTGATAAGTTTTTCAGTCTTATAGCTGGAAAGGAGCAGCTTGGCTCGGGACATCACAAGTTCTGGAGCACATGTCCTCAGTCTTATTTCTGGAGCATGGACAAGCGATCATCACTTTGTGGTATACAAAACTTTCAACAAGTTTTTGATATCTGGGGAGGGTTCTAATTGCTTGGGCAAAGGCACTTGTGAGGCTGGGGACCTTACGTAACCGAGCACATATGAACAGAATGTGGGGAATATAAATGCATAGCAACACTTTCTGTCGATGCATGACAAAGAAAAGGTCTTAGCTAATTTGAAACCGAAGAAAATTGACAGAACTATACATCACTCTTTTACTGATAATTACTAACAATTAACTGAAATATTTACAATAAAATTTGTTATCTCAGTGGTGAAATAACCTTCCTATAGTTTAATCGATCAGTATCGATGTTTTCTTTAAACCTCTGTTGAAAGTGATCAGATGGTTTGAATCATTAACTGTGCTTGGCATCCTTGCAAATACGTTGCTGCGTATTTAACGTCATTATGCTGTTTGTTCAGTGGATTGTTCTTGATTTCTTCAAGGGTTTAAGTGAATTGCTTCACTGAGGTTGGCTTGTATATATAAGGATACTGTTTGGAAGCATTGAACTTCTTCCTGAACCAACACAGAGAAAATGGAACTCGCCCCAGTTCTCCAAATCAGGAACGTTTTCTATTGTGCTCTGGTTATACTTGGAAATCCAGGTAAGATATTTATTTTGTTTAAATATGGGAATCTACAGTAATTGCATTAATGCGTTTTACCCTCCATATTTTGAAGTCAGAGAATCTTCCAATGTTCTGTCATGGATATTGAATTTCTCCACACTGTTCCAAAGCATGCACTGTTTCGTTCAATTATCAACCCTGCTCTCACTGAGCAATATTGGCTCCCTCTGCAGGAAAGCCTTAGTACTTAAAAGGCAAAACTCAAATTCAATTGCATCATTTATCCGTTCTCTGTCCACCACCCTCGTAATGCACTGCTGTGTGAGATCTGCCCCTCCTTCGCCTATAAAGGGGATCCCATGGATTCTCTTCATACAGGCTTTCGCAGCTCTGCCTCCAACTGCATGGGACCTAAGCTATGGATTTTCCCAAACTCACTGCAACTCAATAATTACTTTCTCTTGTTCTTTTATGATCCTATTAATACCTAAGTCTCCGTCAAGCTCGTTAACCACTTGTCTTCATGTTACCGTAATAGCGAAATGTGCCAATTTTCAGTTTGAAGTCATCCCTCAGATGTCTTTCGACATTCCAAGTGCTGCCTGACATTCTTGTAGTGACAGCCTCTATTTCTCCTCAAAACGGTGGTGATTGTTGTCTTTACAACAGGTGGTAGAAATTCGACAGAGTAACATCTATGATTTTGTAACAAACGTGGACCATTACCGCCACCAGCCAACTCTAATAACCATAACCAAAGCAATTTATCAGCCGTGAATTATTACGAGTTGCCAAAGTACTTACAACTGTGGATGGATTTCTAACCCCTGGGGAAGCCCATGACTCTCACTGACTGAAGAGTCGAGACAGAAGCATGTGGAGATTTTAATGTTTCCATCTCCATTCGGCTTTGTCAGATTGAATAAATACCCATCCAGGATTCAGAACTCTGAGCGCGTTAGGCTGAATATTTTGGTACTAATATTTCGGTTCAGGATTACGGTTGTCTCTTTGATGACTAGAATTACATTCATAATTTTAATGTTTTTACTGTAACTACCTTCCTTCGCTGCATGCACGTGGATGTATAACTGGATAATTATTTTGAAACATACACTGAAATCCGAGTGGCAGATGCATTTTGGCTTCTTCCTGAGGTATCCAGAGTAATCGGTTGTTGTTCTCAAGCAACTCATTCAGTCCACGTCTGAGGAAGAAAGGACTGAGACTCGAGGTACTGCATGTAGTCGACGGGCAGTCACAGCATTCCCGCATTTCTATTGAAATCTCGAATGGTCTCAATGCTGGCTTGGTGATGTGGCTCCTTCTCTGTGCTGTAGTGTGCAGTTTCGTTTCATTCTTTGGATTCTTTCCTTACAGTTCGTTTTCTTAACTTGGCTTATGTTCTTGTGCTTTTTAAACACGCTCCCTTTGGATAACGCCGTTCTTCACTCATTAGACTTTTGCTTTGTTTGCAGCCACTCCAAGTTCAACCCGGCACTTCTTTTAATAGCTGTAGTATGCTGAGTTGCAAAGCCATCCCGCGCTAGAGACTGCCTCAATCCATGATACGATTTATTTCATATCTTTGATTCTTGAATGGAAGATGGGCACTAAAGTTTTAGCTCCACAGGCCGATGCAAACGAGAGTACAAATTCTATTATGCTATGCCAGAATGAGGGACGAACATATGTGTAATTACAAGTGGTTCAATCAGCGCTAAAAATACTGCGCTCCCTATTAAATGGGATGGACATTGCTTAACGCTTTCCAATATCAGCAGTAAGTGACATCTAATTAGTTGCCGTTTCGTGACAGGCATATTTTACTGCAGTTGTGCAAGGTCTTGCTGATACCACACTTAGACTGTTGATCTCCTTGTCGGGGTGGTATTGGAGGTGGTGGTGGTGGTGGTGGTGAGTTGGCATATTCTGGCTCTGGCGAAATTGCAGCAAATGTTTTTCAGACTGGAATGGAGGAATGGAGTAAAAATGCTTGGTTATGACTGCGCTCACTGCAGTTTGGAAGAATGAGCGGAGGTGGTACACGTCATAGAAACCTGGAAAAAGCGATAGAGGCCACGTTCATGCAGGAAGGATGTTCTGGATGACGAGGAAGTTCAGAAGCAGGCGTCAGATGTTAAGCATATGAGGTAGGCCCTTGAAGACTGAGATGAGGATAAATTTCTTCAGCGAGGGAATTCTTTGGAACACAGAGAGGATTGAGAATGAAATGCTGAATATTTTCTAGGAGGAAATAGATGTAGTTCTTAGTGCGAACGGTATCAAAACGTATGATTACAAGGGAGGGACAGAAATAAGAAAGGTGAGAGGCAGCGAAGTCAAAGGTAAGAATTAAACAAGAACACAATGGAGGACAGTGTGTATGGGATTAAGAATGTGAAATGGAGAAACTTATAGCTTTTCATATGTATATGTTAAACATTTACAAAAGAAGTCATGGAAGCATATAATAAAGGGTTTATAGCAGTGAGGTGAGAGATAGGAAATGGATATCCATTGGTAGTCAGTTTTTAGGAGCGACAGACAGAAACAAAAAGTAAGCATTGCAGGGAGTATTGGATGATTAGCCGTTGTCAGTTTGAATACGGAACATGCTTGAAATGCAGAATCGTGTATTTTTGGTTCTAGAACGCAAAGATGTGCAGGTCAAGTGTACAAGCCATGCGAACTTGCTCCCATTGTTCAAGAACATGCAGTCTACATGGATCAGCCCTGGAATGTAGATTTCAAGGGAAAGGGTCGGGGGCGTAGGTCTGAATGGGATGATCTTCACAGGGTCAGTCTGGACTCAATGGGCCATTTTGCCTGCTTCCACATTGGAGGTTTTCTATGAATCGACGATTTTTAAAATGTTTCCATCAATCCCAGAGCGGAGATTTTCCGCAGCTGAGGGATCAGTCTCAATGTTGAACCATGATAGAGAATGGAGGAGTTCCAGTCCTGAAGGAATTACAATGTAAGGGATGTGTGATGCCATGGGGTGATCTACAAACCTTGATGCTGGCAGAGCTCCCGTGACTCTTCTTCTAATTCTCGCCTTCTTCTCTTCCCTCTAGCAAATGCGGTCACAATGCTGACACTCCAACTGAGGGACTGCGGTCTCTCTCGGAGCACTCGAATGTACCTCAAGTCCATGTCCACGGCCGATCTGCTGGTGCTCATTTTCTATGTTGTGCTCTACCGTATCCTCCTCCCGTGTTTCCATCATGTCTTTTACTTGTATACCTTCGGATGTTTTCTGGTTTCAATCCTGATCGCTGCAGTGATTGACTGCTCGGTCTGGCTAATAGTGTCCTTCAGCTTCGATCGATTCATTATCATCTGCTTCCAGCGGTTCAGAAGAACATACTGCTCCACGAAGTGCGCGACGTTGATAATTACAGTGATTTACCTCCTGACCTACTCTAGGAACCTCCTCGATTACTTTGAAATACTACCCATCCATGTGTACAATAACATCCAGTTTGGCTGTAAGACAAATCACAACATTGACACATCTCCCGCGTGACGAGCCTTCTATTGGCTCCACACTATTTTAACTCCCTTGGTTCCCTACGTGTACGTGGTTCTTCTCAACCTCCTGACTATGAGGCACGTACTTGTGGCTAGTCAGATCCGGCCGGATTTCGGGGAATGGAGGAGAAGCAGGAGACCCTGAGATGCAAAGTCAGAGGAGAGCGCTGATGTTACTCTTTGCTGCCTCAGCAAGTTTCATCATCCTTTGGATGGCGACAGTTCGTATATTCCTGTTTTTGCGAATGACGAACACTTACTTTTACCGGGACTTTAATGATCCATTTGCTATTGTCAATGAAACCTCGCGCATGCTTAGGGTTCTGAACTTCTCTACAAGCACCTGCATATATGCGCTTTCACAAGCAAGATTCAGGGAGGAGCTGAGGAAAGCCATGAAATATTGTGCTAATATGATTAGTTAGTTTGTGATGGTGGCAAATGGATAGAAGTCAATGTGAAAGAAATTTTCTTTGTCCCATTAACAGAATGTAATAAATAAACAATGACACTGCTCATTGTTTGAGCAGATATCATGACTGTAATATTTCTCCAATGACGAACTTTACATGATCCATATACCATTAAAATCAAAACAGCAATGAAAGAGCAAAGCAGTTGTCATTCTAGAATTATTAAATGCCACACATTAGAGACCAAAATAATATGCCAATCAACTTTGAAAGAAACGTACTTGAAGACTGTTCTAAAACAATTCATGTGGAATCGAGCATGCAGTTAAATATTCGATTATATTCAGATAAAAGCTTTTCCCTCAAACAGAAGAATTTGAGAAATCACAGGAAAATGCCAAGACTAGATTTTAGTTTGTGATGCACTCTGTTAGGAATGCTATGAAATAAAGCAATTGTTTCTATCCAGATGTAGGGTCACTCGACTGCACCAGAACCTCCTGTGAAAATATCTTATCTAAGCTGCTTCATCACATAAATTGTTGTTCTGATTGGCAGGACTTCGAAGAATATTGAAAGATGAATAAGGCATATGGGTTCGAAGGTTTCATCAATATAGGCAATGAGTACAGAATGCAAGGAAGTGACGCTTAACATTTATGGAGCTCTGGATAGCTGTCTAGTGTGAGAGAGAGCGAGAGACAGAGAGAGAGAGAGAACTTTCCGCATCTGCATTTGACAGTACTGTTGCTTGTCAAAATCACATAGTGATTGACTGCAAGTCGTTTAGATTTCCTTGCGATTAAGGTGGGAAAGTTGAAAGAAACTGCAAGTGATTTTTAAAATAGAAGTTAAAACAACTGCAAGTGATATTGATAATCCTGGAGGTCGCTTTTTCACTTTGGACTCTGCTGCACATAATGCTTTCGGATGTTATGATGGAATTAATGCAGAGTCGTGCTCCCTCAACCAGATAAATTGGCCAAACATAGCATTGCAGAAAGTTATTTCACGAATCTAGTGTGTCTGGGGTTTAAAAGCAACAATTCAGTAAATAGAAAATATCTGCTGAATTGTTGCAGGCCTGGCAGTTTATACCAATCAAGTGAGAAGCAAGTTCCCTTTAACAATAATTCAACCTCCTCTACTTTACGTGGGTATGACACATTGCATTCTTTATGCCCCTCAATCAATTCTGCCAAGTTTTAAGTCTATCCACGTTCATGCTCCTTGTATAATCAGCAAATACGAATATTGTGATGTTGTCTATCTGTCATTGTCGCATTTACCATAATTAAATCACTCTACAATCTCAAGTCCGCCATAGAAAGAAGACACAGCATTTTCAACTTGGTTTTGTGATCAAAACCCCGTATCAATGGGCCTGTTTGATAAACGTCTTCTGCCGTAATGGATATTCAAATGTTTATGAAATGTGACCTTCAGATCTTGCTGCAATGCACGAACAAGCGATCCCATGTACCTTGCATAGTGTGGTGAACCATGCATTCCAAGCAACCCATGCCTGAGCCCAAAAGGGTTCCTGCACAATGTTTGGAATTATACAATTATCCATTCAACCCTATTCTTATTAACTAATCTAAAATGCATCACCGCATGTTTATCAGTAGTGTATCTCAGGTGCTACCTGCTTGGTGTTCTATATACCTTTGCCGGCGAGTCATGTCATCCTCAGAATTTGCTAATTATCCATTATAAGGTCACAGAGTTTGTTTTTTATTGATTACACAATATTCAGCAACATCAGTGACCCCTCAGATACTGAGACAGTCCATGTGGGATGGGGAAACACTTAGACTGTAGAGAAAAGTGGCAAGGAGATTTTCAACACAGACACATCAACGAATAGCAATCGCCAACAAGTATAAAAGATGTGTGCCTGAATGAACAGACTGCAGTTGATTTCCTTCGAGTAGAAGAGGTTAAGAGGGGACATGAGTGGGATTTGTGAAATTATGAGTGGAATCGATTAGCTCGATCAGAAGCAGCTGTTTTTCCTGATAGCAGAATCAATGACCCGTTTATAAAGAGTTAAGGTTAAGGCCAGAAGCTTCGTGAAAATGAGAGGAGAAACGCAGCCATGCAGAAGGTGTGCATTTGTTGTGTGAAGACAGATGGGCCAATTGCTACAAAATGGAATTACAATAGTTCTGTGTTTGTTTTTGTCTGGCGGAGACATGATAGGCTAAAGGGCCTTTGTTTACACTCTCAATAACTTTGATTCACTGATTCTCGAGGATCAATGATGTTGCCAATACAAACTAACCCACCATCAATGTTCTCTGTGTTGGCATTGACCATGTAAATACTATAGGTACAACGACGTATTGGAAGTTATCAATTCTCTGATAAGTAGCTCAACTTGTGTTTTAATCTGTGATGGACGAATCCTCACTTGCTTGCATGAGTCACGTAGCTCTCTCGAAGTTTGACATCAACCAAGACAAAGCAGCCTGCTTGATTGGCACCATGGCTACAAACATCCATTCCACCTCCCATGTCAGTCAATAAGAACAGTGTGTACTGTCTGCAAGACAGAATGTGGAAATTCACCAAACATGCTTTGACAACGCCTTCCAGATTCACGGCCAATTTCACTTCGAACAATGGCAGCAGGTGACGCTGAACATTCGCACCTCATCATTCCATGTTAGTCACTCACCACCATGTTTTGAAATGTATTTGCCATTCCTTCTGGTCACCACGTTAAACTCATGGAATTCCCTCCCTGATGGTAGTTTTGGTCTGTCTGCAGCACATGGACTGCAGTTGTTCAAGAAGACACACTGACCATCGCATTGTCAAGGCCAATAAGGAAAGGCCAGTCAGTGTAGGCTCAGCGGCGATGCCCATGTCACATGAATTAATAATAATAATTATAATTTCGCATACCTTTAATTTTCCAGTCTTAAATATGTCATCATTGACTAAGTTAATCCAAGAATCTACTGAAATTTATGACTCGAATATTTGAATGTGAGCTTGTAAAATAAATCAATGTCTACTCCTCCTGTTGAACTTTGAAGCCATTAGTGCCAAAAAGAAAGTTATTAATGAGTTCATTCAAACTCCACCATCAAGAGAATATTGGGTCAATGGTGGGAATTTAGAACTGTTCACCTTTCCACAGGAAAAATGGTTAACCCCATTTCGATGCTTGTATTGCACGTTTTCATATGCGGATTCCAGGACTTAATTGACAATCAGGGCTTTATCACCTCTTTGTTGGGACGAGTTGCACCCTCAGAATGCTCTGTTCAGGCCTTTAGATTCATAAAATCACAGTGTTATACAGCAAGGAAACAGACCCTTTGGTAAAATCATCCATGGCGCCCGGGTTTGTCAAATTAATCCAAACGTTCTTGTATGCATTCAGCTCATATATTACTAAATCTTTCCTATTCATCTACCTTTTCAAATATCTTTTAAATTTTGTAACTCTACCTGCATCTAACACTTGCCCTGGCAGTTGATTCCACAAATGAACCAATCTCTGTGTGAAAAGGTTGTCGATCAGATCTCTTTCATAACATTCTCCTCACATCTTAAGAAAGTATACCCCTGGTTGTGAAGAACATTGTCCGAGGGGAAACACCATTGTTATTCATTTTATCTATGCTTCTTGTGATTTTATAAACATCTCAACGGTCACCCCTCAACCTCCTACATTCCAGTGGAAAAAAGTCCCGGCCTATCCACCCGCTCCTTGCACCTAAAATGACTCCTCCCCCATTTCCCACCACCAACCCCAGCAACATCCTTGTAAATGTCTTCTGATTTACTCCGCTAATTTTTACGGTATTCATCCGGTACAAGGGCGACCAGAACTGTACACAATAGTATAAAAGAGGCCTTGCCAACATCTTGTATGACGTCAAAACTCCTGTACTGCACTTAATGATCTGAGCAATGAATGCAAACGTGCTAAATGCTTTCTTAACCACCCCGTATACTCTTGGTACTACTTTTTAAAAACTATGCACCTAAACTTCCAGATCTCTCTGTTCTACAATGCTACATAGGGCTCGACCATTAACTGCATAAGGTCTGCCTTTGCTGTTTTACCAAAAGTGCAATATATTGGATTTATTCAAAAAAAATCCATCTGCTCCATGTCCAGTTCATTGGCCCAACTGATCAAGATTTCTTTGTAATCTTAAATACCCATATTCTCTGTTGATATTGCCAATAATTTTATTGCCATCCATAACGTTCCAACCATGCCGCCTAAATTCTCATCCAAGTTATTTATATTAATGACAAGTAAAAGTGGACCCAGCCCGATCCCTATTCACAGTCATCCTGTCTGAAAAAAAAACCTTCAAGCACCACCGTCTGTCGCGTACTGTCAAGTCAATTTTTTACCCATTTGCAGGCTCCCCTGAAATCCAATGCAGTTTACTTTACGAATTCGTCTATCATGCTGAATGTTTTCATAAAGTCCATGTGGTCAACATCTATCACCATGCCTTCATTTAACCTTCATCAGTGCAGAAAAAAGAACAAATCCAACTTGCGAGACACGATTTTCCACATACAAAACCAGACTGACTATCCTTTATCAATACTAGCGTCTTCAAATGTGCGCAATTCCGACCTCTCAGAATACCCTCCAACAACTTAGCTATCATGGAAATCAGGCTGACCGGCCTATCGTTCATGTGTTTGAAATGCTTTCTTTTAAACTTAGAGTTCGAGTAAATAAAAGTGCTGCCATTCAGCTTCCCTTATTCAAAGTCATCGTTTGGACATATGTGTTTCGCTCAAGTTGGGACACATCACAAAGGATATTTTGTCCTTTTGAGTGAGGACTTTGTGAACTCAAGACAATACTGATCGTGATGCAGGAGGAGAAATTCCATAAACAAGCTTTGCATTTGAACAAATACTGATAACTAATGAGGCCACTTTGACGGACATTTTTAGATTGTTTTTATTTAAAATTGATGACAGTTGAATAATTACATGAAGTAAGTGCATGAATTGTGCCGTTCCCTTGTGGTTTAGTGGTTAGGATTTGACGCTTTCACCGCCGCAGCCCGTTCAGGGAATTTTGTTTAAGGGTGGCACGGTAGACTCAGTGGTTCGCATTGCTGTCTCAAAGCGCAATGGATTTGATTCCCTCCTTGGTGACTGCCTGTCTGAAGTTTGCACGTTCTCCTTTGTCTATCTGGTTTTCCTCCAGGTGCTCTGGTTTCCTCCCACAGTCCAAAGGTATGCAGGTTAGAAGAACTGGGCATTCCAATTTGCCCATTTTGTTTGGTGCATTCGTCAGGGTCAAATGTAAGGTAGCGGTATGGGTCTGGGTTACTCTTTGGAAGGTCGGTGTGGATTTGTTGGGCCAAACGGCCTGTTTCCATGCTGTCGGGAATCTAGTCTAATCTAAAGACTAAGTAGTAAGAATAGCATGCTTTAATTTGCATGATCCAGTGTCATATATTCAATATATTGGCATTACCTTCACTTTCACAAAGAAATCAAAAATGCAAAATGCTTTATAAGGCACTTTTAACTTGCTAATGAACAACATTAACTCAATTGCCTTCACCAAAACTTTGCAACGCTTCAAGAGACTTATTCCACTCATTCTAATTGATTTTTTGTTTATTTTATGAAAATTGTAGTCGTGCACCGTATTATATCAAACTGCAATTAAGTTTAATTCATTTGTTCTGAATCATCCTATATCACTGACAGTTAAACAATAGTCTCATAATTTCTGCATTTTCACACCTTCCTTCTTCAATAGATTGGATTATGTGGCACCTTTTTTTCTTTGCAATGTTTTCATAGCAATGTTTTCATATCTAAGAAAGGTATATCTAAATATTATTGAAGAGTTTCTGACACTTGCATTTATATTTTTGCCAAAATCAAGGAACTCAATAACTTCAATTGCTTATGGACAAAGGTGTCAATTTTGGCAAGGAGGCAGCAGACGTTTGTGAGTTACTTAATAAATACTTCACTAAGGAGAGGGTGTGGATGTTAAAACATTTCAGGAGGAAAACAGCAAACTGCAGACCTTTACGAACAATGACATACAGTGGAATATTGCGCTCCATGGCTTTCTGGAAATGGCAGTAAAAGTGGATAAGGTGAGAAAAAGAAGGCGTACAACATGCATGCCTTCATCAATTGGGATATTGAGTAAAAAAAATTTGGTAATTCATGTTGAAGCTGTAAAAGACTGTAGACAGGCAATTTTGAGTCTTGGATACAGTCCTGCTTGCCACACATAGGAAGGACGTGGAAGGTTTGGAAACAGCGAAAAAAAGCTTTCCCTGGACATTGCCTGAATTGGGATGCATGAGCAATGATTGGACAAACTTGGATTGTTATTAGAGGCTGAGGCGAAGAAATATGAAATAATCTTATTCACTTCTCATCGAAGTCTTTGAAATTATGAAACATGAAAAAAGTGGATAGTCAGAGTTCTTTTCCCAGTGTGAAGTGTCAAATACTAAATTCAAATTGAGAAGAGAATAGTTTAAAACGCTGGTAAAGGCAAGATTTTTAAACGTTGGGTTTTAGGTGTGTGGAATGCGCTGCCACGGGAGGTGGTAGAAGCTGATAAAATGGCCATTACAAGATATTAAGACAAACACATGAAGAGGCGTGGAATAGAGTGATATTGACTTTGGGCATGTAAATCAGATTAGTTTTGAGTAGCGTTATGGCCGGCATACACATAATGAGTCAGTATTCCAAAAAGAAATCGCCTACTCTATTCATTATGGGGAAATGTTTTCTGTCGAAACAGGTTTACACTGGTGTTTTTCAACTTTATCAGCAACTGAATTGCACCAAACAGATTTAGTTGTTTTTTCTCATTATGAAAGTACTCAAAGAAGTCATCATTCATCCGAACCGTGCTGGATTTGAGGGACTTCAATTATACCGATTCTACCATTAAGGTATTGTTGGTCTCGCATGCGAAAATGACATTTGAAGACCTTGATGGTTCTTTTTTTTGTCGATAATAATAAACTGTTTCTAGTGGAAAGATAATTACTAACCAGACGACACATTTTACTTTATTAATGAAGGAATCAACTGGAATTTCAACAAGATATCTTTACAGAGAGCTGTGCTCTGAAAATAATTGCTGAACAGATATTGGAAAACTGAAATCATCGACTTCTCGAGGTGAGTTGAAGATTTCATTGAAAGACTCAATAAGAATAAAAATTCAGACAGTACAGAAAATAAAGTACTTTTTAAATAATTGAGTTCGTAAAAAGTACAGAACAGGCATGTTGTGCAGAATGCTGTAGAAAGTAATGATTCAATAACTGCAAATTTTTGTATGAGGTTCTAAAATGCATTGAAGAATTTATTTGTGATTTGCAAGACGGAATTTGTATTACACAGAAACGAACCAGACTGAAGAAGAGTCACTGGACCTGAAGCGTTGACTCTGCTACTTCTTTGCAGATGCTGCCAGACCTGCTGAGTTTCTCCAGCGACCTCTGTTCATACTTGAGAATTTACATTACATTTCATAGACAAAAAAGGAAAGAAAAGAAGAGCAGAATATTAAAATGCTCACAAAGAAACTGAACAAATAACAGTCTAACGAAGAAGAAAACAGTACTGAGAGCAATAATGGTCCAAGTCTAAACAAAGTTGTAAGAAGAAATAATTCCTGAATGTCATTGAGAAGGCAAGTTGGGATATGGAATATGAAGTTACTCAGGAATGGAATTTTAATATAATCTCCCGGTATACATACATAATGATTCTTCCCAGAATTTTCTGATTCAATTTGGTGTTACAGCATTGACAAATATTTGCTTCTCAGACATTGAAGCATGCGAGACATCAGGACAGTGGATTGTGGTGGGAGATAGAGGAAGATGTTGAAATGGTTGAGAAGTAGTTTGAGAGTGACAGAGAGAAATGTTCAAGAGACAGACTGAAAACCCCTGTGCTGATGTCTGTGATAACCTGAATAAGTTCAGTTATCAATACTCCACGCAACCTGTTGACCAAACTTCCTTTTTTCCATACCAATGGAGATTGTCGGTTTTCACTAGTGGTGTACTCTTACTTTTGCCCGTTTTCCCCCTTTCTGTCACACTCTGGCAATCATGATCGAACTTGCTGATCTGCTCCATTATTTTGATATTTCATACTAATTTGTTTTACCATCACTCACTTGATGCTGTCTCCCCATCATTTTTATGACACTTCATAAATGATTCACTGAAATATTGGTTCCAGCTCAGTTAAAATGCAATCCATTCTAATGGTTTAGTTCCCAGTTTCCCCAACACTGGTGGAAATATGAAAATGAAACCCATTTATTGTTTCCAGATTTGAGCTAGGCATCCATATTATTTATTCTCATTTTAACCAGATACTATCATGCCTGTGGTTATTCTTCCGACCGTCACTCTTACATAGTTAAAGTAAGTGAACAAAACCTGTTTTTCATTTCTATCCATGACATTTGATTGACAATTGAAACACATCCAGAATTGAACACCACAACTTCACCAGCATTTGCCACAAACTCAGGTTTTGCAAGTTTTAGTGGAGAGAAAATAATCGAAAAAATTCCGGTTTTATTCAACACAACCCTCTCTACTCCAATATTTGATATACAGAATTGGAGTATTGATAACTGATCTCCAGATCATTCTGGAGATGCAATCTCGAACTTACATGGCAATGTATTTGCTCGATTGCCTCTGGTAGCATAGTTCAATGAGAGATATCTGCACCTGCCTCTCTGCTGCCATCTAATTAAGCTGAAAGGTCACGGACGTTGTTTGACACAATTGTTTTATCTAGGCAAAAGTGAAAACTGCAGCTGCTGGAGGGAAGAATCTAGATTAGAGTGGTGTGGGAAAAGCACAGCAGGTCAGGCAGCTTCCGAGTCGCTGAAAAGTCAATGTTTCTGGCAAAAGCCCTTCATCAGGAATGAAGGCAGAGAGCCTCCTGGGTGGAGATATTAATGGGGGGTGGGGCTGAGGAAGAATTAGCCAAGGGACAGCATTTTTTGCAGGGGCATTATTTCGACATTGATGTCTGCATTGGCGCGACCTCGTGCTCCCACGAGGAGGTTGAGGAGTTCATCAACTTCATCAACATTTTCCATCTCGATCTTAAGTTTTCCTTAACCATCTCTGACACCTGCTTTCCCTTCCTGGACCTCTCCATCTCCATCAATGACGACTGATTTGATACTGACTTTTAGTTGCAAACCCACCGACTTCCACAACTGCTGGGATTTCACCTCTTCCTACCCTACCTCCTCCAAAAATGCTATCTTGCATTCCCAATTTCTCCACCTCCGTTGTATCTGCTCTCAGAAGGACAACAGAACACACCAGATGTCCTCCTTCTTTAAAGACCACAATTTCACTTCCCATGTGGTTGAAGATACCCTCCAACACATCTCATCCACGTCCCGCACCTTTCCCCTGAAACCCCACCCCTCCAAATGCAACAAGGACAGAACGCCCCCGGTCCTCACCTTCTACCCTACCAACCTTCGCATAAACTACATCATCCACCGACTTTTCCACTACCTCTAAACGGACCTCACCACTATATTTCGCTCCTCTCATCTTTCAGATTTCCACAAAGACCGTTCCCTCCATGACAACATGGTCAGGTCCATGCCCCCCAACAACCCACTGTCCTCTCCTGGCACTTTCCCCTACGACTGCAGGAATTTCAAAACCTGCGTCCACACCTCCCCCCTTACCTACATCCAAGGCCCCAAACCTGTCTTCCACATCCATCAAAATTTCACCTGCACATCCACCAATGTCATTTATTGCATCTGTTGCTCTCGATACAGTCTCCTTTACATTCGGGAGACTGGATGCCTTCTCACAGAGAGCTTCAGGGATCATCTTGGCGTACCCACACTAATCAATTCCCCCTCCCAGTCTGCCGAGGACATGCAAGACCTGGGCTCCCTCCCTTATCACCCGATACCTGGAGGAAGAATACCTCATTTTCTGCCTCAGAACACTTCAACCCCAGGCACCAATGTGGACTTCACCAGTTTCCGCATTTCTCTTCCCCCCACCTTCCAGCTCAGCACCATCCTTATCACCTGTCCTGCCCGCCAATCTCCCTTCCCACCTATCCGCTCAAACCTCCTCTCTGACCTATCGCCCTCATCCCCAGTCCACCCACCTATTGGACTCTTGGCTCCTTTATCCTCAGCCCCACCCCCTCCCATTTATCTCTCCATCCCAGAGGCTTCCTGCCTTTGTTCCTGATGAAGCGCTTTAGCTTGAAATGTCGACTCTCCCTCTGTTCGGATGCTGCTTGACCCATTGTGCTTTTCCAGCACCACTCTAATCTAGACAAGTGTTATATCAGTTTACCTCACAGAATCAGGGTCGGCTATGACAATACTGAAAAGAACCTTCAGCCCATATTCTCTGTGCAAGTGACCAAGTGCTAAAGTATTCTGATCACAATCCCACCAAACGATTAGACTCTGAGTGATGCTTTAAATGATGATGCAATTGCTTTCAAAATGTTGAAACTATTCCCAGCATTCCCTCCAATTCAGGCAGTGTTTCAGATCTGTGTGAAAGGAAGTTTCTCCTCAGGTTAATCCAATGTCCCTTCCTTAAAGTTAAATCAATGCCTCGTAATAATTCACTTCTCCACTAAGGGAAAAAAAAAGAATTTATCCCTCTCGAACTTGCTGATACCTGCCATGATTTTGTCGACCTCAATCAAGCGCCCCTTCGTCTCACAGCTCCCATGGAAAAGAACTGTACCCTCTGCAGTCTCATGTCATAGCCGAAACACCCCAGCCCATCCAATACTCCTGTAAATATTTGCACACCCTCCAGGGAAATGGTGTCCATCAAACCCATTGAAAACCTATCAAGCAGATAGCCTAAATCCCAACTTTTTTTTGAGCGCAAGTCTAATACCTTGCATTTCAGTTATGATTTGAAAGATGAAACTACAAAGTTTTAAGGGGAATACAATTTATTCTTATACTACCAAAACAACGCAAACAAACTAGGAAATAATTGGCATACCTTTAATTGTATTGAAATACTTCACAAAATAATAGATTATTTAGCTACTAGTCATCAAGTGATTTAAACTATTAACATCCCGTAAACACACTCTTGACAAAGTCGAATCCAGGAAAACAGCTTTCCTTCATTGGTTGCCTCCTCCAGTCCAAGAGAAGGCACACCGACAGCAGTTTCGGAGAGAACTGCAGCTTGTTTGTGGCAGTAGAGACAGAGAGTGAGCTTTATCTTACAGCTTCAATTCCAAAACAGCCACTGGAACAGTTCAAAGTTAAAAGAAAACCTTGTGTGTGCCTGAACCTGACTATAATATCGTGCTTCTTCCCTCTATTACATATAAAAACCTCAAAACTATTTACTCTGCTTTCCGTGGAGCAGATACCTCATCACCAGATTGGCAACACCACCGCTTCAAGAGAACCATAGAATCCCTACACCGTTAAAGCAGTGCATTCGCCCCGTCGAGTCTACATTGAATCTATGAGGATTATCCCACTCAGACGCATCCCCATAACCCTGGATTTCCCATGAACTTTTCACCTGACCTACTCATCGTCGGACTGTGGGACGAAACCAGAGCCCTCAAAGGAAACCGACAAAGACAGGGGGAGAATGTGCAAACTTGACACAGTCATGGGAGGCTGGAATCGAGCCCAGGCGTCTGGCGCAGGGAGGCAGCAGTGATAACCACTGATCTACTATGCTTCCCCAAGACAGGCAAATCACTCTTAAAATCATATATCCCTCATTACATCACCTGTCCTGTATTATTTTTAAATGATTATTTCGTTTATTTAACTCATTTATTATTAGCCCATTATAAATTTTCTTTCTAGGTTTTCCTTACCAGTGCTTAACTTTAATCATTCAGTGCAGTCAATTTCGGCTTTCCCATGATTTCAATGCTCTTATTTTCTTTCAAACCTCAATTCTTGGAACTCTTTATTCTCAACGTATAAAGTCTCCCTCCGTTTCTCCCTGCCAATCCAAAGGTAATTCATTGCTTTAAATGTGTATTTGCCTCTTTTGCTTTATGATTTATTTTCAGACGTTTACTGCATACAGCATACACCCAGTAATGTAACAATTTCTCTTTCGGTATTTAGGAGATTAAGTAGATTCTCGACGTGAATATTAAAGCAGGAATTCCAGTGGAAGCATAGAAGAATTATAGCTGTGGTTGTGAAATGATTTTGTAAAATCTCTGTCGTAATCTTGCTGAAAATCATAAAATGTCATGCTAAATATTCAGTTTTTGCAGCTGTTCCCTGTCATGTTCTCCACATTATAAACAGACGTGAAAGCCAAAATATGAACATCATGAACAAAATTGGGACTCAACTTGCATTTATGCACCACATCATAATGTGTTCTGCATTTCAGAAAGATAACTGCAAATATTATTGGTTTAGTTTCAACAGTAAATTCCACCATAATGCCAACTGGTCTTAAGATCAAATTTGAATGCGAAGATTAGAGCCAAATGCAAACTTGTCACCAATTTGAAATAGAACTCAGCATGATCTCCTCTTAGAAAACTTAACAGATTTGTATTTAGGACAAATTCAAACCTTGGGATGCAATTCCAGACAAAACAAGTGGAAAACTACTGCCCTGTAAAAGGAAAAGGCAAAGATGAATTGAGGATTTGGAAAAATAATGATTAACACTTAGTTTTTACAAAACAATTCTGCCATTTTCTTTGCTCAATTACTTTTAAAAGCACAATACCAGGATATCTTATCATATTAATGAATTGCTTTCGGAACATAGTTTGTGTCACTGAATAAAGACAAGTACTTGTGCAGCAACTTAGAAGCTGCAGCATGAATCCCAGTTCTCTTATAAATTCCTGTATCCTTTTTGGACTGAAATCCTAAATACCACATTCTGTTCCACAGTGAATAAATGAGAATTACTGCCCATAACAATATGAAATTGCCTGATATAACAAGAAGTAAAATAATAGATTTTCTTCGATTTTCCACTTTCTGGTCTCCAGAACTCTCTCGATTGCTGTGACCTTGGAGTCTTCTCCGGGTTCTGCTTGCTATGAGAATGTGTCTGATAATAAAAGCATTGAGAAGCTGAATGGAAACAAATGGAATGTCTGGAGTTAGAATATAACGAAGTGTTTCAATTACTACCCATGCCTGTGAGAATAACAAATTGCTAGTTACCAAACAAAACCATGGATAATTCATAAGAAGATATTTGCTTGTATATAGAAAATTCCAGAATGTGTTCTTCAAGCAGAACATAAAAGTCACTATTCCAATGATCACAGATGCAGTTTGAGCAGTGGAATATTTTGTTTTCAGGTCAGGGCAACAAATGGCTACATATCGATCTACAGTAAACATGACTGTGAACCAAATAGAACAGTCTGTGGAAGCAAAAAGGGAAATTGCATGGATATTACAAAGGGGAACACTCCATAGGAACAAAAAGTGTAGCCAATACACAATGGGTATTTGTCTTAATATCAGATCAAATACAGTGACCAGTAGATCTGCTACTGCCATTGCCACCAAGTAGCAAGTTACACCTTTCGAGCGACCACACTTCCGCTGAGACAAGATAATGGTTGTCATTACATTCGCTGCAAAAAGCGAAATAGACAATGCAATTACAAAACAGCCATTGGCCGGAAACAGTACTGTGACTATGTTGTGACTTCATTTTGATACTGATACTTTGAAGAGCGAATTCCAAACCAATTTGTTTTTCAACTCACTATATGCAAAAGGTACTTCTGTGATTTGAAAGTCAGAATGTTTCCTGGTTCTACATGAAGAATTTAAAAAGTAAGGACCTTCATGTTATGGACCGACGTTGCATGTAATGGAAGCTATTAGAGTTTGGCAGCTCAACATTCCTCTCAGCAATGCTAGCGATGAATGGAAAAAAGGTTCAGCATAAGTGAGAGGTTGACACTTCGAATTAAGATTAAAGATGTCAGAATTGTAAAAATTATAAAATAGTCCTGAAATCCCACTGCACCAACAGACATTACGGACAAAACATCTAATGGTAGGTCTGCTGACAATTTAAATTGGTTCAGCAACCTCAGAAATAATTCACGCATTCACCAAATGAGTAGTATAAAATCCAAAGGGGAATTAGAAAAGAAAAGTGAAAAGCATAGAAACTGGAGTTTCATCAGAAAAACTATATTGATATTAGGGATTGTGAATGAACAAATATACGACGAGAAGAAAGTGTAATGTTTGTAAGATTAGGGAGGAGCGATGGAGAGAGATAAAGTGTAATAGAATGAATGCGCCAGAGACGGAGCAAAAATGTGTCAAGAATGATTGGAACTAAAGCAAGCGAAGAGGAATGAAGATATGAAATTACATTGACAGAATGAAAGGTGCGAAAAATGACAATACCTAAATAGTGTGGCAATAACTTTTTGAGTGGAATGGATAGTGGCAAGTAGGTTCAGCACCAACTGGAGAGGAAATTGCGTTAGACGCAAAAATTATGTGTGAAAGAGAAATATGACACAATATTCTGGGTCACGTGAAATTTGAAAATGTACTGCAGTGTGGCTGTAAAACAGACAGTTTAAGAATATGCCATCAGTTAGGGAGAATAAAGTGATTCAGAAAAATAACATATTCACCTTGATGAATTAAAAAAAGGAAAAGACAGCAAATGTGTGACCACGACGAACAAAGAATTAATATATTTCAATACAGGCGTACATAATTAAATAATTAACACGTGGAGCAACTAATAATTTGTCTCAGTTTCCTTCAAGTACAATTGGAATTGAATCAGATATTGGGTTTTTAAAATTCATTTTGTGGGATGTGGGCGTCACTGGCTGGCCAGTGTTTATTGCCCGCCTCTAGTTGCCCTTCAGAAGGTGGTGGTAAGTTGCCTTCTTGACCGCTGCAGTTCACCTGCTGTGTTGACTGAAAATGTCATTAGGGAGGGAATTCCAGGATTTTGAACAAGCGATAGGGAAGAACCGCCAATAAAATTCCAAGACAGTTTTGTGTGCGACTTCGGGGGAAATCTGAAGGTGTCAGTATTCCCATACATCTGTCATGCTTGTCCTTCAAGGTTGAAGTGGTAGCATGCCTGGAAGGTGCTGTCTGACGAGGTTTGAAGTGCATATTGCAGCTAGTATATACTGCTGCTACTGAGAACCGATGGTGGTGGGAGTGAATACTTTAGAATATGTTGGCAATGACGCAGGCCGCTTTGTCCTGAATGGTGTCAAGCTTCTTGCGTTGTTGGGGCAAATCTCATTTAGGCAAGTGAGGAGAATTCCATCACACTCCTGACTTGGGCCTTGTAGATATTGAACAGGCATTTGGGAATTAGGAGGCGCGTTACACACCACTGTATTCCTAGTCTATGACCTCTTCCTGAAGCCATTGCATTTCCGTGCCGAGTCCAGTTGAGTTTCGCATCAATAACTCCCAGGATGTTGCTAGTGGGAGATTGGGTGATGGCAACACCATTGAATGCCAGGGGGTGGTTAGATCACCATATGCTGGCATTTATGTGGCGTGAATTTTCCTTGCCACTTGTCAACCCAAGTCTGAATATTGCCCAGATCTTGTTGCATTGTGACACCGACTGCTTCAGTGTCTGAAGGGTTGTGAATGGTGCTAAGCATTGTGCAATCATTGGTGAACATCGCTACTTTGGATCTTACGCTGAAGGGAAAGTCATTGGTGAAGCAACTGAAGATGATTGGGCCGAGGACACTACCCTGAGGAACTCCCGAAGAGATGTCCTGAAATGAGATGACTGATCTCCAACAACCATGACCATCTTCCTATGTGTCAGGTTCGAATGTAACTACAGAAGAGTTTGCCCCCTGATAACCCATTGACTCCAACTTTGCGAGGGCTACTTGATGCCACTTTAAATGCTTAATTGCTTAATCGGTTCAAAACTTACACATTTTAGAAACATTTTCGAGTTCATTTTATATTAGGTTTTTAACTGGAGACACTTAACGAACATGAACGCTAGCAGTAGAATATTAATCAACATTAGTTCACGAGATTCACGCTGTGGCATAATACATTTTTAAAATCTGTCACTGACTGATCTCATGTTTGTTTTTTGGTGCTCTACAGAAATCACAAAACACAACAGAAGGCAGTAGCAATTACCTCTGAAAACAGGTATAATATACACTATTCTATCGCAGACTGAAAGCTATCTTGTAAATGCAAGTACGGTTAAAATATTTAACACGGTTAACCAATCGACTGTTGAATATTCACACGCTGAAATCAATAAAATATCTGGGAAATCAACTGTTGAATGGGCGGCAAGAGTAAATGTTCTGCTAAAAAGGTACAGCACTGATGAAAATATTCAAGTCAGATATTATAAATAACATCAGTTCTCAGATGTCAGAAATTGTATGGTATGGACAGCTTTTGAGATTGTTACATGGAATTGCAGTTGGCAATCAGAATCTCTTTAAGTTTTGAGGGTACAGCAAGACTCACCCACCGCAGCAAGGAGGGGACAATAAATCACTTGCACAGAATAAATTTAGTATTGAAACTTGTCTGCAATTGATTGATATCTTTCCATGAGTTGAAACTGATGCGAACAGCGGTGGCTGGAATGTCCGGGAGACATACTTCAAATGATATTGTGATCAAACAGTGAAATTTCCTTATTTATGCGAAGGTTTAACATTCTCCCGAGAGTCTGTTGATTCCTTGTGATTGATTGACATTAATCACAGGCAGTCAATAAGTGGTCTCAGTTAAAACATTAAAACATTCAAACATAGTGATTTGTGGATTGTGTAGACGGAGTGTGAAACCGACCATTGCTTGGAACATTGTTGTGAAGACATAAATATAGAAAAATGTGTGAGTTGGACGCAGAAAACATGTCATTTGCAAAATTTCAGCAAGTGTATTCACAACGTACAGATTTCTGTAGAGTTCCGTTCTAATATGGAATTGGAAAGGAAATGTACATTTTTGGTTTCTTCATTAAATAAATCATTAATATAAAATACATAACTAAACAACGTTACACAAATGCAACTTTCCACCTGATTACACTGCAGGCTAATAAATATTCGCATGAGACCAGATGATAAAGGAGGTAGACAGAGATTTATAAAAGACACAGAGAAACAGACAGAAAGAAAGATAAGAAGAAAGAAAGAAATTAAAAGACAGAAACGAAAGAAAGAAAAAAAAAACAAAGATCGAATGCAAGGAAGAAAGACAGAAATGAAATAAAGAAAGAAAGAAAGACACATTCTTTCTCAGCCTTGATTACCTCAAAGACCAGATGAACATTTCTAGTACAGTGACAAAAGAAAAATCATCGATTCAACATTCTCTGTGAGATTTGATTGCTCCTCATCTCCGTCTTAAATTTAAGACCGCTGATTTTAAGAGTATGCCTTCTGGTTCTAGCATCTCTCACGAGGGGAATCAATCTTTCTGCATCCACCATGTGAAGTCTCATTAGAATCTTGGACATTCCAAGAAAACCAACCTTCAGTTGTTTATGTTTCAACAAATATTTGCTGAGTATACCAAATATTTGCTCACAAGACAGTCTGTACGCACATGATACCAGGCTAAATAATCTTCTCTTGACTGCCTCCAAAGGCAACATATATTTCCTTGTACGGTGCACAAAACTCATTATTGCATTCCAACTGCAGTCTGAATAATGCCTTTCATAGTTCTTCCCAAACCTCACTAAATCAATGAAAAATAAAACAAAACTTAAAATCCCGAAGTAAATCAGCAACAACTGGAGAAACTCAGCATGTCTGGGAGAATCTATGGAGAAAAAACAGAATCAACATTTCACTTCCGATTCAGCACTTTCGATGAAGGGACGCTGGCCCCAACATGTTGATTCATCTTGCTATCTGTAGATCTTGCCAGACATTAAATTAGATATTAAATCCGTGACTTTTTGCCGACTCACCAAACTTGTTGATATCCATCTATAGACTGCTTATGACATGTGAACCATTTACCTACCAAACTATGGCCCAAGAATTTTGGACATTTCCAGAATCTATGCATTACTGGAAGATTTATGCAGGGGTGAGAGCAAGGACCAGAGGGCTGCTGGAAAGATGAGTGAAACCGTTTTATTTAGGTCGCCGCTGAACCCAAGACCCGCCCCCCTACTATAATAAAAATCTGACTCTGTGGTGGGTTGATCAGGTAAGCTTTTTCCATTTCCTTTCTTTTGTTTCATCTGGTGATTTGGTAAAAACTTGCCTTTTTCATTGAACTAAACTTAAGAATAATTTTGAATTTAAGGTTAAAAATGGCAGGAGATCTCACATCCGTGTTATGCTCTTCTTGCGCAACGTTGGAGCTCAGGGACACAGCTGATGTCCCTGACTCCTTCATATGCAGGATGTGTGTCCAGTTGCAGCTGTTGTTAGACTGCATGATGGTTCTGGAGCTGCAGATCGGCTCACTTTGGAGCATATGTGAAGCTGAGGTCATCGTGGATAGTACATTTAGTGAATTGGTCATACTGAAGATTAGGATTGCTGGGGGAGGAAGGGAATGGGTGACCAAAAGGTAGAGAAAAAGCAGGAAGGCCCCTGTGGTCACCTCCCTCCAAAACAGGAATTCCAGTTTGGATATGTTTGGGGGAGATGGCTCACCAGGGAAAGGCTCTGCTGATATGAAAGGCGGGAAAAAGAGAGGAAGGTTTATCGTCATATGGGATTCATTGTAAGGGTGTAGGTAGGCGTTTCGAAAGTCGAAAACGAAACTCCCGAATGGTATGTTGCCTCCCAGGTGCATGGCTCTGGGATGTCTCTGATTGCCAACAGAACATTCTCAATGAGGAGGGTGAACAGCCCATTGTCGTGGAGCATGTAAGTACAAACAATATAAGTTAAAGAAAAGGACCAGGTCCTACAACCAGCATTTAGGGAGTTAGGAACAAAGTTAAAAAGTAGGGCCTCAAAGGCTGTCATCTCAGGTTTGCTGCCAGTGCCACTCGCTCGTCAGAGTCGGAGTGATGAATGCATGGCTTGAGAGATGGTGCAGGAGGGAGGAGTTCAGATTTTTGGGACATTAAGAACGTTTCTGGGGAAGGTGGGGCTATTACAATTTGGACTGTCTCCACCTGGGCCGGACTGGAGCCAATGTCTTTGGGGATGTTTTTGCTAAGGCTGTTGGGGATGGTTTAAGCTAATGTGGCAGGGGTTTGGAAAACAAATGAGGTTAGTGAACAGTATGAAAGCAGTAACTAAAACCTGTAAGGAACTAGATAGTAATATCAGCATGACTAAGGGGAAGACAAGGCAATGGAGCAGATGATGAACGAAAAGGGACTGAAGGTCCGAGGTGTATTTGTTTTAATGCAAGGAGTATAGTAGCTAAGGTGGATGAACTTAGGGCTTGGACTAGTACCTGGGAGCACGATATTATTGGTATTACTGAAACTTGCTTGAGGGAAGGGTATGATTGGCAGCTGAACACCTCAGGATAGCAATGCTTCAGGCGGGATAGAAAGGAAATAAAAGGGGTGGAGCGGTTGCACGACTAGTCAAAGAAAATATCACAGCTGTGTTGAAAGAGGGTGCTATGGAAAACTCGAGCAGTGAGTCGATATGGGGTAGCTCAGAAGTAGGAAGGGTGTTGTAACAATCCTGGGAATGTGCTGCAGGTCTCTCAACAGTAAACATGAGGTAGAAGTGCAAATATGCAATCCGATCATGGAAAGGTGGTGGTGATAGGAGATTTTAATTTTCCCAACATTGACTGCGATTCCTTGAGTTTTAGAGGTGTCGGTGGAGCAGAATTTGTAGGGAGCATTCAGGAGTGTTTTCCAGAGCAGTATGTTCGTAGTCCAACTTGGGAAGTGTCCATACTGGACCTGGTATTGGGAATGGTCCGGCCAAGTGTTTGATGTTAAAGTCGGGGATTATTTTGGAATAGCAATCACAATTCTGTAAGATTTAGAATGCTCAGGGACAAAGACGCGAGTGCTCCTAAAGGAAGAGTGCTACATTAGGGGATGCCAACTATACCAAAATTTGACAGGAGCTGGGGAATATAGACTCGCAGCTGTTGGAGGGTAAATTGACATTCGATATGTGAGAGCGTTTTAAAGAGTGGTTGATTAGATTTCAGGAGAGATATGTTCCTTTCGAAAATGAGGGATCAAAATAGCAAAGTTAGAGAATTGTGGATGACAGTTGAAATTGTGAGAGTAGCTCAGAAGTAAAAAGATGCGTACATAAGATCTGGACAATTGAGAACAGACAAAAGTTTAGAAGAATAGCGGGAATGTCTGGACAATCTGAAATGAGGAATTAAGAGGGCTAAAAGAGGTCATGAGATATCTTTCGCCAACAGGGTTAAGGAAAATCCGAAAGGCTTATGTTCATATGTAAGGAGCAAGAGTGTAACTAGAGAGAGGGTTGGCCCACTCAAGGACAAATGAGGAATGTTACACATGGAGTCATACAAACTGGGTGAGATTCTTAACGAATACTTTGCATCACTATTCATCGAGGAGAGGGACATGGTAGATGCTGAGGTTAGGGATAGGTCTTTGATTACTCTAGGTCAAGTCGGCATAAGGAGACTGGAAATTTTGATATTCTAAAAGGCATTAAGGTGAACAAGTCTCCAGGTCCGAATGGCATCTACCCCAGGTTACTGAGGGAAGCGAGAGAGGAAATAGCTGGAGCTTTAACAGATATTGTTGCAGGATCCTTGAACATGGCTGAGGTCCCGTTGGACTGAAGAATAATTAATGTTGTCGACTCGTTTAAGAAAGAATGCAGGGATATCCCAGGTAATTATAGACTGGTGAGCTTGACTTCAGTGGTAGGGAAGCTGCTGGAGAAGATACTGAGGGATAGGATCCATTCCCATTTGGGCAGCATGGCTTTGTGCGGTGAACGTCATGTCTTACAAACCTAATACAATTTTTTAAGGAGGTGAATAAGTTGATTGATGGGGGAAGGGCTGGAGATGTCATTTATACTGACTTTATTAAGGCTGATAAGGATTCCCCATGGTCGGCTGATGGAGAAATTCACGCTGAATAGATTCCAGGTTGTTCTAGCTAGATGGATAGAGAACTGGCTGGGCAACAGGGGACAGAGAGTAGTAGTAGGAAAGAGTTTCTCAAAATGTGACCAGTGATGTTCAACAGGGATTCGTGCTGGGACCACTGTTGTTTGTGAGATATAGAAATGATTTGGGGGAAGGAATCAGTTGCTTGATTAGCAAGATTGCAGATGACACCAAGATTGGTGGATTCGCGGATAGTGAAGGGGACTGCCAGAGAATTCAGCAGAACATAGATAGATTGGAGATTTAGGCAGATGGTGTTCAATCGAGGCAAATGCGAGATGCTGTATTTTCGGAGATCCAACTCAAGATCAAACTACATGGTAAATAGAAACGTCCTGGGGAAAATTGACGTACAGAGACATCTGGTTGTTCACAGCCCTTATTCCCTGAAGGTGGCAAAGCAGGTCGTAAAGTGGTCAAAAAAGCACATGGCATGCTTTCCTTCATTGGACAGGACTTTGAGTAGAAGAGTTGGCAGGTCATGTTACAGTTGTAGTGGACTTTAGTTCGGCCACATTTGGAATACTGCGTAGATTTGTGTTTGACACATTACTAAAAGGATGTGGATGATTTGGAGAGGGTTCAGAGGAGTTTCAACAGGAATTTGACTGGTGTGGAGGGCCCTAGCTATGAAAAGAGGTTAAATAGATTAGGATTACTTTCATGAGAAAGACGGAGGTTGAGGGGGTGCCTGATTGAGGTCTACAAAATCATGAGATTTATATTCATGATGGATAGCAAAAAGCTTTTCTCCTGAATGTGGAACTCAATTACTAGGGGTCAGTGAGAGGGGACATGTTTTGGGGAGATATGCTTGGAATGTTCTTTATGCAGCAGGTGGTCGGGGCCTGGAACGTGTTATGAGCGGAGGTGGTGGAGGCGGGAATGATAACGTCATTTAAGATGTATCTTGACAGATACATGAATGGGCAGGGAACAAAGGGACACAGATCTTTAGAAAATAGGCGGCAGGATTAGACAGAAGATCTGGATTGGCACAGACTTGGAGGGCTGAAGGGTCGATTCCTGTGATGTAATTTTCCTGTAATGTAATTTTCTACGACAGTTTTCACAGACTAAGATTAAGATGAATTTGTGAGGTGCATCGTTCATGAGTTTTGTTCATCTCGTACTATTTTGCGAAGCAGGAAATTACATATCGAGTTCTCAAGCTTTATGACAGACGTCCGGAAATTAAACTTCATTTTAGGGAAGCACATAACTTAGAGAAATGGGGCTTTTATTTGCAGTCTTTCAATGAGTTGGGCAGCCCTTTGAAGTCCTTGGACCAGGACTGCTATATTGACAAATATTTTCGAGAAATGAAGGATATAGTATTTGAGTGAAAAGTTTGAGTTCGTCCCAGACAAGAGTTGTTCGCACACAGATGTACTAAACGTTGTGAACATTTTGGCTCAGGTGTTCAGCAGTTCGAAGAAGTTCGTTACAGATTTACAAGAAATCAAAAGTGACTTCAACATACTGAGATGCACGAGCAGAGACTCTGACGTTGTTACTTTGCAAGCTTGTTTTCCACAGGAATGTTTTTAGTTTCATAGAAAATTTTCTTTTCAATCGATAACAAATTGTTTGAGATTAACTGCGTTGTGCTTAAACTGTTTTGTTTTAAAATTGGTGACATTATGTAATCTGCGCAGGGTCTGATTTTAAATTTTAATTTCTCATGAAGTCATCGAGTCACTGTTGTGTGTAAGCAGATCACTCTGCACTGACCATCTGAAGGAGATCTCATCCCCACTCACTTATACCCACTTCATACCCCGTTCAATATTCTTGTAAATTTCTGCACATTCTGTCCAATCGTGTCCGTCTCCTCGTGTGGCTGCCAGTAAAAAAAACATGCAGTACACTAATTCTGGTTTAATCAATGCTCCATGCATTTCCATTATAATGAACCAAATGCAAAGAGAAAATCAAGTACATCACGTACCTTCTTAAGTATCCTATTTATTTGACCCGTTACCTTCAAATCTCTGCTGTCTAAATCCCCTTACTTGTCCAACTTACAGTCACTCTTTCCTACCGCTGACTACTGAAAGAAAACAGATCTCCCTTCTGTGAACGGGGAGCATGCCTTGTTAAATACCGAATCTAGATAGCTTCCCACCTCCAGGAAGAAAAGCAAGATCTACTGCTTAACTTCCAATGAAAGATGTAGCGTGGACGGTGGTCGAATGATAGACATTTGCAGAACATGCATTGTTCTGTTTCACAATAGCATTTATAAATTATCATCTTCTATCATCTGTTATGGGTCATCCAAACGGCCTCAAAACATATCAAAGAGTTAGCCTAAGCCTGAACATTTTCTCTTTTTAAAGGCAACTCTAAGGTGCTGCATTCCAGATCTGATTTGATTAGTCAACTGAAAAAAAATTCGCAAAATGCACTTTATTCTTACACCACAGGTAAAATGCAAAAATAAAGAAAAAAATAATATTGGCATTACTTTAAGTCTGTTGAAATACTTAAAAAACAAACAAATTATTGAACTACTTGATCAATTGTTTGAATAATATAGCATCGCTCAAACACATCCTTGACAATGTCAAATTCAACAAAACAATTTTGCTTTTCTTGTCATCACCTCTAGTTCAGGAGAAGGAACACCAGCAACAGCAGCTGGGAGAAATCCAGCTTTTTTGCGGCAGCAGTGAGAGAATGAGCGGTATCTAGATTCTTAAACTCCGAAATATCTCGCCAGAATAACTGAAAGCAAAACCAAACAAAAAAAGGGCATGTCTGCGCCTGACTGAATTCATTCGTGTTTCTTCTGTCTAGTTTAAAAAAAAACCAAAACTATTTACTCTGGTTTCCGTGGAGCAGGCACCTCGCCACCAGATTTACAACACCCCTCTTCAAGGGAACCATAGAATCCCTCGAATGTGGAAGCAGTCCATTCGACCCATCAAGTCTACACTGACCCTCCGAGTGTTATCCCCCGAGAAACAATCACCCAAGGGTGGAATTGGACCGAGAACCCTGGCACGGTGAGCCATAATGCTAACTATTGATCAATTCTGCTGGCACAGGACAAATAAATCCCTCTTCAATGCACATACCGTCTCAAATGTCACGACATTGCCTCCTCTGTGATCCCTTTTTACTTGATTAATCAATTTACTTAATTAACTAACTATTATCCCATTATTATTTGGAGTCCTTCCTCACCAGCATTTAAAAGTTACTCATTAGACGTTTTTTTGCTTTCCCGTAATTTCAGTGTTCTTATTGTCTTTTAATCCTGACCCCTTGCAGATCCTTGCTCTCAATTTGTTTATCACTTGGATGGTTCACCACTCACCCTTCGTACCCCCTGCCCATATATAATTTGCTTGCTTCAAATTTCCATTTATCTCTGTTCTTTTGTGATTTGTTTTCAGAAGTTGAGCGCAAACAGTATGCACCCAGTAGTGCACCATTTTATCTTTCACGATTGTTTTCCAATTTGGTCCATTCTGTATATCAATCTTGAAGCAGGAATTCCAATGTAAGCCTGTCAAAACTAACATATCTACCCTGGGTCACGAAATTCGTTTTGAAATGGCGTGTATCCTTTAACATACTAAGCAATGCAGTTCTACCTTCGCAGGCCACTTTGAAAGAAGAAAAAACAAAATTGACAGGGGAATTAAAATTAATTATATTAAATTTACGATAGCATAATAGAATGAGAATGCGAGATATTGAATGCAAAGGTGTCAAGAGGGTTCAGAATGAAATCAAGCAAGGGAGAATGAAAATGAGAGAATTGTGAGACTGAAAGAGAGGTGAGAAAGACGGAGTCACGTATCCAAATAATGAGGAATGGACAGTAGCAAGGAAGTTGAGCACTAGGTGCCCAGGATATTGTGTGAAACGTAGAGATCATGTGTGTAAGAGGCACGCGTCACAATACTCTGCATAATGTTCAATTAATACTTCCAAATGCAGATTCAATCGTGGTGCATGATGGTTAAATTGAAAACATACCAAAGAGCGACAACAGGATAGGCAATTTAAGAATACATTCTCGGGTATAGAAAATGAAATATTTTCAATATGTCAGGACATATTCATTTCGGTGATTAAATAAATAACAGAGGAAGAGGCAGCAAGAAGGGACCAGGACCGGCAGCTAATTAATAAACCTGTGCACATTTCAAACGTGTATAATTGAAATAATTAACATTTGTAGCAAATGATAACTTGATAATTCGTCAAAATTTATTTCAAGTGTGATTGCATTTGGATCAGCTTTTGAGTATTTGTTAGTTAATTAAAAATCAAGGTAGCTGGGAAACATTTAAGAGTTCACGATATGCGAGGTTTTTGAATGAAGTCACTCAATGAACGTGAAGACCAGCAGGTTCATAGAAATTAACATAATTTCACGAGATTCACGTTGCAGCATAATAAATTTCCAAAATCTGTTACAGACTGATCTCATGGTTTTTTTTTGCTCTTCAGAATTCACAGAACGTAATGAACTGCAATAACATTTGCTCTCAAAAATGGTACAAAACTCTCTTTTGTCTCGCAGACCGAACGTTCTGTAGTTCTCTAGTAAATGCAATCGCCATTAAAAGTTTTAAGTCGGGTACCTAATCAATATTTCGAGGCTAATACCATGGAATCACATTGAACAAATAAAATAAATCCAGGATATCAAAGTTTGAATGGTCAATAGCCCAAGATATTATGTCGAGCAGACAGAACACTGCAAAAGAGTCATGACGGATATTATAAATAACATCAGTTCTTACATATCAGAAATTGTGTAGTACTAACAACGTTTGTGATTGTTACATGGAATTGCAGTTGATTTTAAGACTGTCTTTAAGTTTTGAGAGTATAGCAAGACTCACCAGGAACACACACAGCAGCGAGGAGGGGATAATAAATTGCTTGTACAGAATGAAGTGCGTCTTGCAACTTGTCTGCAATTGATTGACATCTCTCCATTACTTCCGATTGCTACGAAAAGCGGCTGTCAGTTCACCCAGGAGATTTGCTTCAAGTGGTCTTGTAATAAAATGAAGACAAATCTCCCTATTTATATGAGAGAGCAGCAATCCCTCGAGACTGCATTGATTCCGAGTGACTGACATTAATCACAGACAGTGAACATGCAGTCAAGGTAAAGACTTTAACATATTTAACCATAGTTATTCACGGTCAGTAATGAGGAAGTTGAAAACTCCTAGTTGTTTGGAATATTGTTGCGAGAAATGATTGTGAAAACATGTATGAATTGCACACAGAAACCATTCTATGTTCAAAGTGACTGTTAATGTATTCACAAATTACACATTACTCTGGAGATCTGTTCTATTGCGTAAAAGCAAATGAATTATGTACTTTTGTTCAATTATTAAATCAATGGTTTACAATCTGCCACTTCATCGCATTAAGTAACGCTAAACAAATGCATCATTGAACCTGATGTCAATGAAGGCTCTAAATCATTGTGCATGGGATCAGTTTATATAAGAAAGAGTAAAGAAATATGTATAGAAAGAAGGAAAGAAAGGAAGGAAGAAAGAAAGAATTGGAAAAAGAAAGAAAGAAAGAAGGGAAGAAAGGAAGGAAGGAAGAAAAAGAACGAAAGAAAGAAGGAAAGAAAGAAAGAAGGATAGAAAGAAAGGAAGAAAGAAAGGAAGGAAGGAATGAAGGAAGGAAAGAAGGAAGGAAGGCACACTCAGTTCGGTGCTCACATTTAATTCAATGCAATGCCTGACTAAAGCTTTTTCTTCTCACAATCATGTTTCACCGAAGACCTAGCACTAATATTCTTTACTGCTTAATCCTCTTTCGTCCCTCTATCCAGCTTTAGAATTATGAAGGGTTCTAATGTTGTGCATCTCACCAAATTGAACATGTTCACTAGTTATGTGGAGATTGAATTTTAAGGAGCTGACAGCGAAATTACAGAGAGGTGTTCCCTTCGGTTATTGTGCTGAGAACCTAAATCTGTCATTCTATTTCACGAACATGAATCTGACATTTAACATTTTGCATATTTGTTTTCCTTAACCAATTTTAATTCTCAGTTTTCTTTTCTTTGGAAGGTATCAATTGCTGGCTGTACCGCACATGTTTGCAACATTATATCCATCAAGAAAAGGTCCGTCCATTCCACCAAGATATTCTCTAGATGTTTCAGTTGACACTCCCTACTTTGCTGAAATGCAGTTTATGGGCGACTAATCCTCACTTCGCCTTTGATTGGCATCCAACTGCGTAGGTGCCGTTTTTGGATTTCCTCTACCAGTCACTTTCCACGATAATGTTTGGACATCCTATACATTCCAATTCTTTGGTCCCGAATATTTCCCACATTCCCGCCTCCCAAAAGACTTCGGAATTTGCAAAGTGGTAGAAAGGAAGAGGAAGCATGACTGGGTGCCTGCAGAAAAAAACAGAAAGAAAAGAAAAATGATGAGACAAAGGGCAAGCAGAAAAGGGAGGTGCACAGCTTGACAAGATGGGAAGGAAACATACATGAATAGGAGGGGTGTGTAGCAGGTTATTATATCGCACTAGTTTGTTTAGCAGGAATATATTTTCGGTATTTTACAAAAATATTGTGCATCTTTTCAATCTACAGGGAAATTATTATGGTTAATAGCATCCTGCTTAAACTGTTTGCTTTAAAGTCGTTCAGTTTACATGATAGGTAATGAGCTTGATTTATATTTAAGATTAAGCATAGGTTCATAGAATCCCGATCAGGTGGATGCAGATAATTCAACACAGACCCTCTGAAGAGGATCCCATCCTGACCAGACCCGATCCTACTTCTGTGTCGTTGCTTTTCTCATGTCAGTTCACGTAGCCTGCACATCCTTGACAATTTGTGCACTGCAGCATGCTCAATCTATCTAAGCTGCACATGTTTGGACAGTGGGAGGAAGCCAGAGAACCTGGAGGAAACACACACAAACGGGGAGATTAGAGTCATCGATAGAGACATAGAGATGTACAGCATGGAAACAGATCCTTTGGTCCAACCCATCCATGCCGACGACATCTCCCAACCCAGTCTTGTCCCACCTGCCAGCACCCGGCCCATATCCCTCCAACTCTTCCTATTCAAATACCAATCAAAATGCCTCTTAAATTTTGCAATTGCACCAGACTCCACCACTTCCTCTGGCAGCTCATTCCATACACGTACCACCCTCTGCGTGAAACAATTGCCCCTTATGTCTCTTTTATATCTTTCCCCTCTCACCCTAAACCTAGGCCACTTAGTTCTGGACTCTCGATCCCAGAGTTAATCCTTTGTCTATTTACTCTATCCATGCCCCTCATAATTTTGTAAACCCCTACAACATCACCCCTCAGCCTCCGACACTCCAGGGAAAACAGCCCCAGCCTGTTCAGCCTCTCGCTCTCGCTCAAATCCTCCAATCCTGGCAACATCCTTGTAAATCTTTTCTGATCCCTTTCACGTTTCACAACATCTTTCCGATAGGAAGGAGAACAGAATTGCACACAATATTCCAACAGTGACCTAACCAATGACCTGTACAGCTGCAGCATGACCTCCCAATCCTGTACTCAATACTCTGACCAATAAAAGAAAGCATACGAAGCACCTTCTTCACGAACCTATCTACCTGCCATTACACTTTCAAGGAGCCATGAACCTGCACTCCAAGGTCTCTTTGTTCAGCAACACTCCCCAGGAACTTACCATTAAGTGTAAGCGTTCTGTGAAGATTTGCTTTCCCAAAATGCAGCACCATATACTTATCCATAGTAAATACAGATGCAAAAAACTCGTTTCGTATCTCCCCCATTTTCTGCACTCCACACAAAGACCGCCTTGTTGATCTTTGAAGTGCCCTATTCTCTCACTAGTTACCCTTTTGTCCTTAATGTATTTGGGAAAACTCTTTGGATTCTCCTAATTTCTATTTGTCAAAGCTATCTTATGTCCCCTTTTTGCCCTCCTGATTTCGCTCTTAAGTATACCCCTAAGGCGCTTATTCCTTTCTAAGGATACACTCGATCTATCCTGTCTCTCCCTTACATCTGCTTCATTCCATTTAAACACTTAACACTATGGCAGTCCCAGTCGAAGTTAAAATCCCCTACCAAAACCATCCTATTATTCTTACAGATAGCTGTGATCTCCTGACAAGTTTCTATAGCAAACTTGTTGCTCTGTCTATTAGGGGTCTATAATACTAAACCAATCAGGTGACATCCCTTTCTTATTTTTGAGTTCCACCCAAAAAAACTTCTCTCGATGTATTTCCAGGAATATCCTCTCTCAGCATAGCTGTAATGCTATCCCTTGTCGAAAACGCCACACCCCCTCCTCTCTTGCCTCCCTTTCGATCCTTCCTGTACCATTTCTATCCTGGAACACTGAGCTACCCGTGCAGCCCATCCCTGAGCCATGTTTCTGTAATTGCAATGATATCCCAGTCCCATGTTCCTAACCATGCCCTGAGTTCATCTGCCTTTTCTTTAGGACCCTTGCATTGAAACAAATACAGTTTAATTTATTTGTCCTTCCTTGCCCCTGCTTCCCCTGTCTGTTGACTCGCTTCTGTTCTCAACTGTACCAGTCTCAGATTGACCTCTTTGCTCATTATTTCCCTGGGTCCCACCACCATCACCCTATCTCCTGCCCACCGACTTTACTATTTTAAATCCTCCCGAGCAGCTCTACCAAATTTCCCTGCCAGTATCTTATTCCCCTTCCAATTTAGGTGCAATCCGTCCTTCTTGTACAGGTAACTTCTGCCCCAGGAGAGATTCCAATAATCCAAAAATGTGAATCCTTCTCCCATTCACCAGCTCCTCAGCCATGCATTCATCTGCTCTATCCTCCTATTCCTGCCTTCACCATCCCGTAGCACCATGCTATCTTTACACTGACAATGTCGTAGCTTTAGGAAATTATGATTTTTTTAAAAGAGAGGTCGTTAGGCAGAGACGCTGAGGAACCTACCATATCCACGAAAGTAAAGAGCTTATGAGATTTTGGGTTGTTCGTTATAAGTTGGAAGAATAGCAGCAGCCTAGATAGGCGTGGCCAGCTCTCAGAGTCCAGAAATGCTCGTTCTTTTTTCATTTTTAGAGTTGCGTTTAAGCAGTTGCTATTGTGTGCTTGAAGCAGAAGCTTTATTTCCCTCACTCGATTCCTCAGCCTCTAGATTGCATGTGAAACAAAATATGTTTTTCTAAATTTGCCTTGAAGTGAAGGATGGGTTTATGAGATGTTACTTTACTGGAACAGTTAATGAGTAATAGTTACTCTGTCTATTATAATGTTAAGTTTTCCAAAGAGTTAAGTTATAACTTCATCTTTCTTCGGTTGTATTTTAACTACCGTGTTTAAATCAGCTGTGTTTTGCTTAACATCAAGTATTTGACGAGTCTGGTACCATGTGCAGCGACTGAGTGAATATTTTGGTCCCTGTTGCAAACAACTGATGAAGTTTCAGTTGATACTTTTACGGATCAAACCAAACCCCCTCAAACTATAATATGGATATAGCCTAGACCCAATTCTTATCTTGTTTTAAGGTACATGTACATGATTCTAAATGTGATTCGTTTGGTTGAGCAAAACACACCTTATTCTGACACCACAGTGAAAATGGAAACAAAAAAGAACTGACATAACTTTAACTCCAAACAATTGGTTAACAAAATGCTGTCTATTTTAATTATGATCATCAACTGTTGTAATATAGCAGCAGCCCCAATACACAGCGTGGCAAATTGTAATTCAGCGAAACAGATTTCCCTCACTTGTGGTCTTCGTTACTCCAGAAGAATGAATCAGCTGAAGGAATCTAGCAACAGAAAGAAAATTCAAACTTTTGTAGCAGCAGAGGAGAACTCTGTCTAACCGGTATTAAGAGTGCTGGTTTTATCACTGTCTGAGGTTGTTCAATTACCTGACATGTTTGACATGATTGGCTAAATTCAACCTCATCCTTATGCAGTCCGAGCTAATAAAACTGTATTTATAGTTGACTTGACCGTTTCTTTCTCCCAAATAACCTACAGGAAGTTCATGTGCTCCGTTCATCATATGTTTTTAACAACCTGCTAGTAATACATCTTGATAAACTTCTGCCAAATTATCACCATTCTGAATTTGTGATGACTTCCATTTCCTCATGAAGACCTCATTTCTAAGATAGTTAAGTTCTGGGGTATACTCCAATTCGTTTCTTGTGCATTTTGTTTTTGATAGAATTGCTTCAGCATTTCAGATTTTTTATTCTAATTTTGAAAATTTACCTGAACTAAAAATGTCCTCCATCTGTTCATGTTTTCTTTTTCTCAATACTTTGATCAAATATATTTCTCATAATTGAACTTCAACTGCCCTATCTTTATTCTCTGGTTTCTCTTCCTCCTTCAACCTGTGGCTTTGTGATTTTGTTATCAGACTGTCAGGACGATTTACCAGCATATGTTTCCATTAACATGGCAATAGTCTGATTTTCCACTGGCTTTCCAGCTAGAGTAGGCATCAATCCAAACTGTGATCTACCAAGGACAAATTGGAATCCTGGAGTGGAATCCCACATTTGTTTCCAGATTTCACAAGATACTCAGATCTCATTTTAAATGATGGAACACTTCTTGTCTCACCACGAATTCCACGTATCACCACTTTTCTGGCACAGTCCTGATGAACTACATGTTTCCTCATCTATCAACATCAAAGATTGGTATGCTTGCGTGTCACTTCAAATCGTAATTTCATTATCTGCCTCTCCCAGCATATGCAAGTAAACCTTACCCTCACAAGGAAATTATTTTAACAGTTGTGGCACATTCTTCACAGCCAACCCCGAACAAGGTTGTAAATTCGGCTGCAGCTTTTTAGCTTCCACTGTGTCTTTCTTTCCCACTTAAACAACATTCAATGGCTTTTCCTCTTTTCCCACATCCGTCTTCCCAGTACTTTTTCTTTCTAAACCATCACCACTGTGACTTCATGTGGCCTATTTTCTTACAGTGAGAACACTTGAGCTTCTTTTTTTCTTCTCTTTCACAGGCATGGGTTTCCTTTTCACTGGCTTGACTTGTCTTCCAAATCTTCAATGAAATCTCCTTTTCCCTTACCATCTGGGTTCTTCTCTTTGTCCCAATTTTTGTCCATCACAGATTGATACTACTCTCAGAATCAAAACTTTGATTCACGCATCAACTCATATCTGTCAGTCATTTCCATTGACAACCTTGCAGTTATAACACTCTGCTCTTCTCATTAAGTCAGAAAGTGTTTCTTATGTTTTCCAAAATAATTTCTCTCTAAACTCATCACTTATTTTATCTATTTTCAATGCTGTTTCCAGTTAACTTTCCTGTCGAATTGCGAACTTCTGAAGTCCAAACACTCTTTCTGCTTTTGCACTCCTCCTGTTCGAGCTATCCTTTTTTTCCCCTCTTCAAGGGATATTCATAGAACATATGACATAGAACAATACAATGCAGAACAGGCCTTTTTGCCGTCGATGTTGCACCGAACTTTGAACTAATCTAAGTCTATACGCCGACACTATCCCATCATCATCCATCTGCTTATCGAAGGATTGTTTAAATCTCACAAATGTGGCTGAGTTAATTTCATTGGCAGGCAGGGCATTCCAGCTCTTACCATACTCTGAGTAACGAATCTGCCTCTGACATCTGTCTTAAATCTATCTCGTACAAGCTAACGTCAACATCCGAGGACAAAGACTTTCACTGTCTATAGTATCTAATGCTTTGATCATCTTCAATGCCTCTATCAAATCCCCTCATAGCCTTCTTCTTTCCAATGAGAACAGACACAATTCTGTTAGATTTTCCTCGTAAGACCTTACCTCCAGACCAAGCAACATCCTGGTAAATCTCCTCTGCACCTTTTCCAATGCTTCCACACTCTTCTTTTAATGGGGCGACCAGAATTTCATGCAATATTCCAACTGTTCCGCACTAGCATTTTGAATAGTTGTAGCATGACATTACTGCTCCGGAACTCAATCCCTCTGACAATAAAATCTAACACACCATATGACTTCTTAACAGCACTATCAGCCTGGGTGGCAACTTTCAGGGATGTTTGTACATGGACTTCAAGATCCCTCTGCACATCCACACTACGAAGAATCTTCCCATTGACCCAGCATTCTGCCTTCCTGTTATTCTTCCCAAAGTGAATCTCCTCACATTTATCTGTATTGAACTCTAATTGCCATCTCTCAGCCCAATTCTGCAGTTTATCCAAGTTGCCCTGCAACCTGTAACCTTCTTCCACACTCTCCACTACTCCACCGACTTTTGTGTATTCTGCAAACTTACAAACCCATCCATCTATGCCGGCATCCAAGTCATTTATAAGCATGACAAACAGCAGTGGTTCCAAAACAGATCCTAGTAACCAGACTCCAGGCTGAACATTTTCCATCAACCACCTCTTGCTGCCTTCTTTCAGAAAGCCAATTCCTAATCCAAACTACTAAATTACTGTCAATCAATTGCTTCTGCATTTTCTCCAACCTACCATGTGAAATTTTATCAAAGGCTTTACTGAAGTCCATGTACACCACGACAACGGTCCGACCCTCATCCAAATCCTTGGTCACTTTCTCAAAAACTCAATGAGGTTTGTGAGACATGACCTTCCCTTGATGAAACCATGTTGACTATCTGCAATCAAATTGTTGCTTGTTGCATGATTATACATCCTATCTCTTATAATCCTTTCCAAACTTTTCCTCCACCAGACCTAACGCTCACTGCTCTGTAATTACCTAGGTCATCACTACTGCCCTTCTTGAATAAGGGCACAATATTTGCATTCCTCCAGTCCTCTGCTACTAAACCTTCTTTCCTTTTTTTGCCACTTTTATTTCGTTCCATTTCAAATCAATTCATTCCCTTTTCCTGTTCAAGTTATTTCTTTTGCAATTGAGTTTTGGCCATTTCGAAAAATTCTGATGGACTTTCCAGCAATTATGAACGTTGAGTTTTTGTTGCCGTTGCCTCTATTTTTCACATGGACCATAACAGTTCCAATTCCAGCTAGTCTGGCAATTCCAACAGTTTGGCCTTGCTTACTTTCCACAATAATCCAGAAGAAACTTCTGCACCCAGAAAACTCTTAATGACTGAAAGAGTCATTATCATTCAAGGCAAACCCTCTTAAACAACACCTAATTCAACACGAGAAACAAAATACACTAACACCTAGCACACACTGCCTTTGAGTACCATAATCCGAAATCCAATTTAGAATCAGTGATTCTGATCCCAACAATGGCCCCAAATTTGTTCTGGACCAAATCAGACGCCTTCAAAACATTTAAAGAGCCTTACTAGTTTACTTATTTAAAAGGCAAACGTGCAGCAGAAAATGAAAATAAAAGAAACAGGAATGCAGTGCAATGCTTTCGACTTGTCTGTAACATGTACGCCCAAATGTTACTATATACGTCAATACCATGCAGAGGAAAACAGCACGCCGAGATAGTCTTCCATCCACTAGCTGAAACATATGTTCCTCCCAACACACTCTCTTAAATACGTTGTTGTCCAGCATAGACAAACTGCAGCAATGCGATGGCTTTCCATCTTCAGTACCTTCTCTGCTGTGACATGCAGTGATTTAGTGTTTGAACATTAGGTGCACCTAAAATCTGTTATCAAGGCACACACATCCTAACTTCGAAATCAATTGCCGTTTCCCTTTCACTGTCAGCATTCCCAGTACTCCTTTCTAGGTTGCACTCTCTGGGTTGCTTGATGACAAGAGATACAGCATGAAAAGAAAACACTTTGTCACTTCATTCTCAAACATAGATAAAGATAGTTAGACAGTTTTGCCCAGCCAGCAACTCTGATCACAATAAAAAAAAGTAAATAATTGATACCTGAAATGTTAACAGTTTCTTTCTGGGCAGAAGCTCTACATACCTGGCAATATCTGATTGTATCTCAACACTTCAAAGCCAACCTTCTGTTAAAGTGCTGCTTATGGTGCCGACAGTTTGTATAGAGGAATTGTTGATGTTAGGTTTCGATTTAAAATTTGACACGAACCTTTTAATTGAACAAATGTTCTCAGCCTAACAAATTGTTGGTTTGATCAAATGTTTTATCTCATCTCTGAACTTTGTCAGTGCTACTGAATAAATAACTGTATTACTGCAGGAGCTCAACAGTTGCAGCATGTATCCGGTTTGTTCCATGATAGTGAAAGGATTTGTATAATCTTTCTGGAATAGTTGAACATTTGTAAAGTGTACACATATGGTATGGAGAAAGTATACCACCCATAGCATAAGAAAACTGCCAGAAACAGCAAGCAATAATATGATAGATTTCCTTCGGTTCTCCATCTCTGGATCGCTGTTGCTTAAATCTGCTGAATTGCCCCGGAGTCCCATCCTGATTCTACCTGCTAATTTAATGTGTCTTATGAGAAGTGCATTGAAAAATAACATCAAGAGAAATGGAACGAATGGGGTTAAAATTGTGTGATGCCAGAGATATACCATCCAAATGGATGAGGTATAAAAGTTGTATTTTTGAACGCAGAAGAATGGTGTATTGTTGAGTATATTCCCTGCTTCATTTGTGAAGTACACTGGAATATTTCTTAACAAGCTCAGAGTACAAACCACTGCAATAACTAGAGTTGCTGTTTGACTCCTGCAATATTTTATTCTCAGCTTCTGGTAACAAATCGCGATGAATCGATCAAAAGTGAATGCAACGGTGAACCAGACAGAACAATCAATTGCGCTAAGTGTCAATGTAAGATTGAGACTGCAAATGGGAGTATAGTCCAAGAATGAAAATGGGAAATAAATCCTTTTAATTTCAGATAGAATTACAGCAAAGATTACCACCAGTAAATCGGCAGTTGCCATGGCCACCAGATAACACTTTGAGAGGCCACAGTTTCCCCGGAAGAGCACGATGATTGTCAATAAATTTGCTGTAAAATAGGCAAAAACATATGTAGATGACGCATTTTATCAAAATCATAACTGAAAGCAAGTTACTCTGAGAATACGTAGATTAGTATGAATCATGGTTGATTAATAGTTTATGAACGCTCTATATAAGTGAATATTGTATTGCTTTCCTGTGATTCCGCTTACTTTCTATTAATTAACACACCCGAATGCAACTCCTCTTCTGTCTTCATGAGCTTCACTTTATATTGATGTGACTTTCTATGATTCTTTATCCACCTGCTTATCTCATAGAAATGATTAGCTCTGAGAATATTAATGCAGATGTGGGCTATTATTAAGTCAACAGTAACATTCAATTCAATTTGTTGATGGTACTGGTTGTGATATGTGCAATATCTCAGACTAAAAGTACAACACCGCGCTACGTTGTTAAGTAGTTTGGATTGTTAGAGAACCAAATTTTGGGAACAAATGATTAAACAATTGCATAGAAACTGACTATATTTTAGTCAACAGAGTATCTGTCCTGGTTTAGCTTTGTGTCTTTATGTTTGGTTGATGTACACTCTTGGAACACAGTACTGCATTCAATCTTCAATTTAGTACGTTTCTTTGATTGCAAACTTGTTTTCAATGACCAGATTAAAACTGGAGATAATTCATTTCATGGTCAAGTGATAAGTCAATGCATTTGAGATTCTAACTCATTAAAATGAAAAGAAAACAAATGCTCGTGCATTTTCGATAATACAGACACCTCTGGTTTCTTGCATGGTGCGATTTTATTCATTACTTGTTTTATTTTTGTTATTATCTTTCGCCATATCTTTCATGATTTGCTTTGTTATTTCAACCGTTTTCATTGCAGCTTGCTTCTCTCTGTCCCCTTGCCAGTTTGTTTCATTTTTTTAAGCGAAAAGTTTTAACTTGACTTTTGACTGCAGTATAAACTGCCTATACTGGAAAGCTGAAATATAAGTGTCATACTACATCGGATTTTACTTTCATCTCACTGCATTGCATAAATAAAAAGGATGTTGAACAAAAATAGCTCAAATTCACTGATAATTGTTTTCCCCGTGTAGAACCAATTATTTATCTCTTAATTTTGACAAAATGTTCATCACAGTTGTACGAATATCCGATGCTGAAACTTTGAAGGACGTGTTCACATCCCTGGAAAATCGCCCATGTTATTGCATTGAATGTTACATAGACATTAATGGTATTTAAATTAACTTCAACATCATAGGCTACGCAAGCAGGATTAAAACGCACAGAAAAGGCAAAATAGAGAGAGGTTCTACTTCAATGCCAGTAGCATCCAAAGTAAGATGGGTGATCTTGCAGCAAGGGTTAGTTAGTCGGACTTTGCTGTTGTCGCCAATTCAGAGACATGGATAGAGCAGGGACTGGAATGGTTGTTGTAGGTTCCTTGGTTTAGATGTTTTAGTGAGAACACGGAAGATGAAAAACGTGGAAGAAGTGTGGCATTGTTATTCAGGGACGGTATTATGGTGGCAAAAGTAAAATTGGCTATTATTGTAGGGTATTAAGTTTCGGAGCAATGGGGTCATGTTACAGCTTTAATAAAAGTCTGGTGCTCCTCACTTGGGGTATTGCGTGCAGTCCTGGTCACCATATTATAGGAAGGATGTGAAAGCACTGGAAAGGGTTCAGAGAATATTAACTAGGAAGTTGCTTTGTATGGAGGGAAGGTCTTATGAGGAATTGCTGAGGGCCATGAGACAGATTTCGTTAGAGAGAAGAAAGTTGAGTGGTGACTTAATTGAGTCATATAAGATAATCAGATGTTTAGATGGTGTTGACAGTGAGAGCCTTTTTCCTCGAATAGTGATGGCTAGTATGATGGAGCATAGCTTTAAATTGAGGGTTGACAGATATCGAACAGATGTCAGGGGTAGTTTGTCAGCTCAGAGAGTAGTCGGGCGCGGATGGCCTGCCTGCAACAGTAGTAGACTCACCAACTTTAAGGGTATTTAACTGATCTTTGGATAAACATATGGATGAAAATTGAATAATTTCGTTTGGATGGGCTTTAGACTGGTTCCACAGGTTGGCACAACATCGAGGGCCGAAAAGTCTGTAATGTGTTGTCATGTTTTATGTTCTATGTTTGCGACATTATTAAACAATTACATAAATTAATTTACCTGGAACACCAAACGAAGCGATAATAGGGTAATATACATCTTCAATCTTGGGAAAGATCTGTTGATCAATCTGTTCCTGTGACATGATGCATCTGCAGATAGCACGAAGGTAGACTGCCAAGATGCAGAACCAGTTCAGTCCAAAGTTTTATTTATATGCAATGGGATGCTGCGGTGGGAGAGTACAATATTGCACTATTGGACGTATTAATTATGGTACACTGAACAAACATCGCAAGTCAAGATTCATCCAAATTCCCTTGTGTTACGACACATGGTAAAATCCTCTCCTAATTTCAACCAGCAACACAGAAAAGATTCACCCTGCATTGCAACCTGTAAAAATTTAAAAGGCAAAGAACTACCCCGGAGGACATTATTTAAAGTAAAAAGTAACAACCTTTTCTTTACGTCCAACAGAGAATATTAAAACAATAAGTATTTGCAACTCCTTTCTCTTAAACCTATCTTCTACCTTCCTCTCGACAATACAAGTGCGATTTTAAAAAAAAATCCCAACTAAATAAAAATAACATGTTTCATAATCAGTGAGCTTTGCTGATTCTCCTTTGTAGATTCTCTTCAGGTCATCCTCAATGTTCGGCTGCGTACTTCCCACAGACAGATACCTTTCAGAAAGCTTTTCAGTTCGCAGTCTGTGGCAGTTTCCCCCAAACAGATCAAACTTTCCAGTTTTGTATTCCAAAGCATCGGATCCTATCATTGGTTACAATAACAATGTACGAAATTCCAATTTAACAAGATATACTTTAATCTGAGTTCATAATGACTTCTTCCCACATAATCATAACATTGTGTAGATATCAGTATTATCTATACCTCATCAGTTAAATCATGATAATGCATCAACGATTACATTCTTATCAGCCATAATATGCACAATATGTAAATTAAAATCTGTTACATAAGGCTCCAATGAAATACTCGTATATTCCTTTCTTTAAAGCTTTGCAAGAATGTAAGAGGATCGTGATTCATGTACACAACTGTCTCTGACACATTCTTTGAGACGTATACATTAAAATGTTGCAAGTCCACTACCAAACTCAGTAGTTCTTTTTTGATTGTGAAGTATTCCTCTGGTTAAGTTTATTCGAAAAGTAACCATGAAGCAGTTCAAACCAATCATCATCCTTTTGTAGGAGAAAGTGAGGACTGCAGATGCTGGGGATCAGAGCTTAAAAATTTGTTGCAGGAAAAGCGCAGCAGGTCAAGCAGCATCAAAGGAGAAACAGAATCGACTTTTCGGGCATAAGTCCTTCTTCAGGAATTCTTCAGAATTTCTTCCTGAAGAAGGGCTTATGCCCGAAACGTCGATTCTCCTTCTCCTTTTATGCTGCCTGACCTGCTGCGCTTTTCCAGCAACACATTTTTAAGATCATCTTTCTGTAGTAGTACAGCTCCAACTCTTATATCACTCGCATCAATGACAACTTTCAAAGGTTTTGAAAGGATTGGTGTAGCAAAAACTGGTGCAATGGTTAGTAGTGTTTTCAAAAACCCAGCTGCTGCTATTTGTTTCGACCAAACATTACATTATTGTCTTATTCAAGACTCTCTGTGCTTTGTCAGTCCTTACTAGCTTTTCAACTGTCTTCAAGATACAGTACTCTGCTACACCTTCACAATACTTGGCAGTTATCATCAGTGAAATTCATCCATATAATGTTGCCTGTTTTTTTCACCGTTCAAAGTTCACTCATTATGTCTCAGAATTAGTAGAAGATTGTCAAATTAGTTTTGCTACTTGCACTTCCCAATTTGTAGGAAAGTACTTGACCTTTACAGGTTATTGTGGGTTTTACTTTTCAATGTTCTTTGATTTTTTAAATCCCTATTCACCAATTTCTTCAAGACTGTCAAAACTCATTATCAATATTTCTACCATATCCTAATAAATGTAATGAAGCCCACTCTAAACTTAGACATTTTTTTATCAAAGTTGAAATCTTCAAGAAAGATCAGTGAACCATATTCATGGTAGTGATGGTCCGGTGAGGGAATGGGGCTGGGGAGTTTGGGGTGTGGAGTAATAGGCGCGCGGGTGTGTAGACATATTCCTTCCAAGTTGTACACTGCTATGCCTTGGAGGTAAGTGACCACTCATCCGCTTTCAACTGATCGAATTTCTGAAGCAGGTTTTCTAAGAGCACCGTGTGTGCAACTCGACAATATGGAAACAATAAAATCAGAAACTGGATCATGGCATTCGGCATCTGAAGCCAGTTCTTCCATTAGAAGTGATCATTATTGAACTTCTTTCTCAATTCCACATTCCACTTTTTAACCCCACATTTCCCTCAATAATATTAAACTCAAAACAACTGAAATGCTTCTCGGATGTATTCAATGACATTTCTTCGTTATGTTTTTTCTCTGGCAGACATTTCCACATGTCCACAGCCCTTTGAAAGATAAATAACACTTTCATCCGTTCAGACCTAAATGTCCACGTTATCTCCTGAGACTGGGGGCACTGTTTGTGAATTTCCCAACTGGGGACAATCCTAATTTCGAATAAAACAAAGCACTGCCGATGCTGAAGATCAAACTGACAAAGAAAAAAATCTTGATGCAATTTAAAAGATCTGGCAGCATCTGTGGAGACAAAACAGAGTTAATATTGCGAGTCCAATGGCACTTCAATGAACCTTCTTCAGAACTGTTAACTCTGCTTTGTCTCCAAAGATGCCAGAACTGCTGAGTTCATGCAGCAATTTATATTTTGCTTCTCTCAATATTTCGTCTGGATAATCTTTTTAGAATATGACTTGTAAGAAGGCCAAAACTGTACGCTGTATTCCAGGTATGGTGTTACCAAAGAACTATAAACCCATCATAGATATGTTACTTCTGAAGTTAAAGTCATCTTGCAACTTAAGCCTATTTGCCTGAAGCATCTTTCAGTCTATCATTCACTGAGTACAAAGACCTAGCACCCTTTCGTGCAGCCATTTTCATAATATGTCATAATTTAACAAAATATGTCCTTATCTATTGTTAACATCACGTCGCAAAATTTCATATTTACCGACTTCTGCCTGCAACTGCCCAGTCACCCAACATCTTTGAATCGCCTTAACATCTTCTTGGATCCTCCTCACAACTTGCATTCCTGTCTCATTTTATGTCGTCACGAGCGTCAGAAATGATTCGTTATACACACAGACACACAAAAGTTAAGAATGTCATATAAAAACTACTTTCATCAGGGATATTATCAAAAATGCTTCTGGAAAATCAACTGCGTTACATAGATTTATTTTCACTGAATGATTTTACCTTGTCCTTTCTTGAAAACAATGAATGGTTTTGTTCATCTTGATTTCCATCTGGATGTGGAGCAGTCGACGTTCGGGTGTAATTCTTCTTCAAAAACTTCTGTTCAAAAGCTAAGGCAAACTTTATCAAATCTAGTTAATGTTCTGCATGTTATTGTTTTATGATATACGCTCGGATTTTTCACAAGGCTGGTGTTTGGTTTAATGATCTACATTTCTCGGTGGTGTTGCTCTCTGTTTTTTAAATAGTGGAGCTATATTTTCTAATATCAAATCTGAAGGAACTACTTCAATGTAAACAAAATTTTGAAAGATGACCAGCAATGCATCCAAAATTTCCAGGACCACATTCTATCATTCTCGATAATGCAAATTAACAGGCCCTTGAAATTTGTCAGATTTTAGTTCTGAATGTTTCCTTTTCAAAAAATATTCTTAATACCAATTTCTTTCAATTCTACTCACTAGTTCATTCGTTCCCCAGCATTTCTGGGAAGTTATGTGTTTCTAGGTTTGTACAGATGCAACTAACGTTTGTGCTAAATGCTTCTGCCATTGTTTTGTTCCCGATGACAATTTTCCAAACTTCTAACAGTTGGGGACAGACATTTTGCTTTACTCATTTATTTCACTTCACGAGCTTTTCGAAGCATTTACGTTCAGTTTTTATGTTTCCTGAAATTTTACTCTCAAACTGCATTTCCTCACCACTTCGTCAAATCTTTTGTCCTCCTTTGCTGAATTTTAAAACGATTCAAACTTATTAGCTTGCTGCCATTTCTGAAAAATCTGTATGTCTCCTCTTCAGATTTAATACCGTCCCAATTTTATTTGTTAGCTGTGGTTGAAGCATATTTATCTTTGTGTTGTTTGTGTTGTATAGAAATGAATAATTGAACTAAAACAGCCAGGGTCAGTACAACCTGAAGGAACAAAATTAATTTTCACTTTTATACCACGCAGCTTTATGAATTTCAAATCGAGTACATTGTTTGTAGAGAACGATTATCTCCTTCAATGCCTTCTCCCGCCTCAACGTCTCAGGTTCTGTCATAACATGGATGGCTTTCAGCACAGTCAACTCATTTTCACTCATCCATCGTATCCAGTATTATGAATTCTGCTGCTCTTCTTGTCTGGCGAACTATCAACAATATATTTGTTTCTCAAAGGCTTGTTTTCACTTGTCCACTCATTAACCCTCCTAAACCCTTACGACAAGATAACTATCACTTTTACACGGCGCATTCAGTTCTGAAGAATGATCACTGAACACAATTGTCATCCTTGGTCATCCTGCACCTGTCTATCTGTAATTGCAACCATATCATAAGCATTTATATCTACTTGCGCTGTTAATTCAACAAACATGCTCTGAATGTTATTCTCATTAACGTACGAGACATTTAGATTTATGATTGTAATTTTTGTATGCATCTTAGTTTTATTTTATACCATGGTGACTTTTCCACCTTCCTTTCTCTTATTGCCTTCCACTCGGCTTCTCGTTGTTCTTCCCTTTGCTTCTATCTTAGTTCTCCCTCCTTAATCTTCCTGGGCCAGTTCTCACTCCCCTGAATTTCCAGTTTAATCCCTGTGTGGCAGAGACTTCGAAGTTGCAAGAAGGCAGCTGAACACTAGCCGGTGGAGAAATCACATGAACTAATACAAACAAAACGTTTAATTGGTTTACTAGTGCATTTTATTTTATGAAGCTATTTGCATTTTTGTCTTAATTGGCTTCCTTATGCAACCTAATTTTTCGTGTCCTTTACTGCACATGTCGTGGCATTGAAGCCGTAAACAAAGCGCACTCGACATGAAACAATTCAAACATTTCCAGTATGCTTCACAAGCTTGCAGCAGGGATCGTTTTTCTTTGTCATGTCCATTGAATATCATTTTAAATCTATTTTTTTACTAACCTTCACCACAAACCTGAGTGATATCAACTGTTTCAAAAGATGCTAAAAAAGTTTCCAGGTAATGAGACTAAATCTGGACTTCTGCTCATTTATGTGCACATGATATAAGCAAGAATGTAAATACAACGAACACTTCAAACAGGGCTTATCAGTACTAACGATTGGGATGAGTGGCTTGATTTATGAGGGAAGTTTATCTGCTGGAGCTTAAATGATTATTAATGACTTGAATCAATGATAAAAGATCCTGAAAGACAATAATAGAATCAATAAGGGAAATTCAAGAAAGAGGTGGACACATTTTAAAAAGTATACAATGCCCATTTGAAACAGAAACCTGCGACTTCTTCTCTAAAACTGTGCTCTACATTTTCAATTTATCTCCCAAAACTGCATTAGAGGGAGAATCTTAAATCTAGTGAACGCAGACTTTTTATTTTGTGAAGGAAATGGTTAAACGGTAATCATGTACTCGCAGCAATGCATTTTCTGTTTCTAATCAGGTTCTTAACGGATCACTGCACGACTTAATCCTGCTTTTGTTTCATATAATGAAACGTATGAATTCACAATGATTGGACATCCAAGCTTGTTTTCCGAACCCCAGCCCCGCTTCCTCAGTATTTATTGCTCATATTGAATTGACAACAAAGTTGACATTGTCTATACAGTAGTATCACTCCACGAGATGACTGATATCCTCATGTTCCTTTGTGTAGAATGGTTTCCTCATCATCAGATTGAAAGCTCCAGATCGTCTTTGCTCAGAATTGCACCATAACATAAGTACAAAATACCATTAAAAAAAAGTTTAAATAAAACGAAATGCAGATTTGAGTTAAAACGTCCATAAAATGTGTCTTCAATAGAACACTTAACCGGGTTTATATGTTAACTCGATACTCAGTTTAAAATTGCAGGCAATTAGCGACTCAATGAGCTATTTGTAGGTTCCAATACAGTACGTCACGGGACACTGAGGATGAAGCACTCATAGTGATGGGAAAACTTTAGAGAATCGTAATAAAAATAAAGGAAATCTTAGTCCTTGCAGGAGTTCGCTTGTAATTTGTTGTTTTCATTCAAAAGGCGAGGCAATTCTGAACATTCTCAACAGAATATCACTAAAATCCCCAACAAATTTGGCATCATGCATATCTATAAAGTATTACTGAGCTTCTAGGTATTAGATATTTCACCACACCAACGTGTTCTCGTGCCAACATTTCTATCTCTGCCTGTTGTATTGCTTCAGTGAAGTTCAGCACAAGCTGAAGTAACAGCACCTTATCTTCCACTTCGAAACCTTGCAGCCTTCAGGACTGAATATCAATTTTAGTCACAGCTCCTTCCATGATCTATTACCCACACTTAAGCCTCAACTGGTGTCATGACAGGACTTTCTGCAGCCGCAGCAAATCCATTTTCACCACTCACAATCCCCATTATCTACCAAACATTTATTCTTTGCTTCATTATCAACCATCCCTTTATATGTCTGCCTTCCTATTTCTTTCTCTGGGCTCCACATCCGCCTTACCTCTCACAGCTAACACCGACCCACTCCCCACCCCATTCGGAAATCAAATGCCACTTTCTTTTTCAGCTCAGAAGAGTCAAATTGGCATCGAAACACTAACTTTCTTTTCGACTCTCAGGTGTTACCAGAAGGACTGAAACTTTGCAGGAATCGTTCATTTTGTGTGAGATAGGATGCATTTGCTAGGGAGTAGCATAGAATGTTTATCCCAGAAATAACTCATGGCTAGCAGGCAAACAAAAACCCCAGAGAATATGAAGGTTTCGCTCATTATTATGTTGGCAGGCTGTGAGTACTGGAGTATTGCAAGGATCATGACTTGCTTCACGGTTGAGCAAATGTGCATTAATGCTTTGGATTTCTGAATAATTCATTTATGGGATGTGGGTGTCGTTGGGTGCCAACATTCATTACCCGTGCTAAGATGCTCAAGAAAAGGTAGTGTCAGTTTGCCATCTTGAATTGCGTTTGTCCACGTGATGTCTGTGGCCAAGAATGCCGTTAAGGGTCGAATGGCTGTCGTGCACATCAAACAACATTGTTGGAACTGCAGCCATCCTGGCAAGTGGGGAGTATTCCATGGCACTCCTATCTTCGCCTTGTCACTGGAGGACATGATTTGGGGAGTTAGACGGTGAGTTATTCTTAGGAGTGGGTGACATCATTGAATGTCAAGGGGCAGTCGGTGGATTATCTCGTCCTGATGATCACCAATGCCTGTTATTTGCGTGCCGTGAATATTATCTGCCACTTATCAGCTCAAGTTTGAATTTCTTCCAGATGTTGTTGCATCTGAACATGGACTGCTTCAGTATCTGAGTAAGCTTCGAGAATGGTGCTGGACATTGTACGATCATCAACAAGCATACCCATCTGTAACCTGATGATGAAGGGATAGTCATTGATGAAGCAGCTGAAAATGTTTGGGCTTAGGATACTCCACATGCGAGGAACTTATGGAACAACTGTCAGAATTGTTCACTTGACTTCGGGAGATGGGCTTGGTGATAAACGTGGCTATAAGTAAGTTTGCAAAAGACAAAGTCACATTCGTGGCGTGTGTCAAAGGACTTGGACAGATGTCTCAGCAGGAAATGAAAATAAATGCGATCAGGGATTTCCCCATACCATCGACGAAGATAGACGTACTACAATTCCTGGACTGAGTGCTTGTTTTACTGGTAGCTCATACCAAACTTTAAGGGTGGTTTCTTTACTGACTGAACTATTGAAGAAGTTCAGAAACTTACAATGCAAGGATGACTGTCAGAAAACATCTGGCAAGATAAAAGCTGTGTTAACCACAACCCCAAAGTTCTCCACACCGAGCTATGCAAAGCAAGATGGTGTTAGATGCACTGATGTGGCTGTTGATGCTGTACTCTTGCAAAATGATGACGACAAGACCGACAGTCCTATGCTTCCAGAAAATTGAATAGCCATCATCGGAAATATTTCACAGTTGAGAAGGGGACATTGAGCTTGTTGTTGGCATTGCAATATTTCAACAGTTACGTTGACAGTAATGTATCTCAGACAATTTTATATATTGATCATCAGCACTTCATGCGTCTGGAAGAAAAAAAACAAATTAGTGATAAAAATGTCAAGTTGTTTAAATGGAATTTCTTGCCACAGCCAGTCAAGTTGAAAATTATACAAAAATACATGTAACAGGATGAAACAACGTAATTACCAACGCACTTTATTGAAAAACAAGGAACGTTGGGTTTCTAGGCTATTTTCTCAATATATTTTAATATTTAATCTAGTCCATAACAGTCCTTTGCCTGGCACCTCAAACAATACCAGCAAACGGTCCCAAACAGAAGAAACTCTTTTTATTTGGACTCTTCCAGTGTTACCATCTAACTCATTAGTAGCAACTGAAGCTTCACTTCTCGCTCCTATTTCTTGTGGTGATATTCCTCTTTTTGTCCTTTAATATTGTTAAACTGCACCTCTTTCTGGTTCTGCTGTCAACATGGTTTTCTTCACACGTTTCTTCTGCGAATAAGATACTTTTTTTTAACTTGTTGACTTGCCTTGAGCTTTGATCAGAAGTATGACAACAATGTAAATATTCCATTTATTGGTTGCTGCATTTTTATTTTTTAACTTCATTCAGACAATCCAAATGTCGCATGGTGTTGGTAAAGTCAGACATTTGGTTCGTAATATCAATACAATAGTTCCATTCGCATGCCAGCTGAGGTCTGAGGTTATCTTGAAATAACTTCTCTCTCAACTTTCTCTTTTGCCTATTCCGTGATGAGCCTCCGGTTAAATCAACAGCAGTAGTCTCTCTGACACACAAAAGTGGGGCTCGGACCTCTTTACCATTTAGATCTGACACAGAGTTCCCTGCCTGCACTTGCAGTTACTTCCTGCATTTTACTCTAGTCTTTCGTGGCCTTTCTTCTATGGTATGTCCCGCCAACTCAAAGTGTTTTCTGACTTATAAATCTGGATATGCTATGATTCAGCATTTGACTTTCTTATTTTTAGAGGTATAAGGGTACAGTTAGAACTAGCCTATCTTCAAATTCCATAATCTGCTCAGGTTTTAATGATGTGTAGTTAGTACCAATAAGCGAGTGGAATGTACTCTATGGTTTTGATATTGTGAGATTAACATCTGACAGTCAGTAGCTGCAGAAGTGTATGTGCCACTCCATTATCTTAAACTTTCCCTCTTGTCACATGCCCTGTCATGAGAAAATAAACATTTTCTTTAGCCTTGATATATTTAAAATGTGCACTGAAGTTATTTTTTAAATGTTTACCCAACGAACTGCATTTTTACGTTCATGCATGACGTGAACATTCCGTGAAAACAGAAACTGAATAATTGTTGTTGCTGCTCTTACAGCCAGGCAATGATCCCATGTCTTTTAAATCAAATTCAAGCATGATTTTTCTTGGATTCACTTCTTACTTCCAGTAATTAACACGTCCTTTAGACAAAGGGTTTTTGGTCTCTGAATACAAACGTCCTCTAACATTTAATTGGCTCCTTAAATTAGAGAAGTTAATTTTCCTGAAAGGTTTTTCTTTCAATCTGTCTTTGATTGTTGAACTGGACTCGGAAACATCAGTGTGTAAGTTTGCTTGCTGAGCTGGAAGGCTTCTTTTCAGACGTTTCATCATCATGACTAAGTAACATCATTGGTGAGAGTCTCCGGTGAAGCTTTGGTGGCATGTCCCGCGTCTCTATTTAATGGTCTTGGTTTCTTAAGGTGTGTGATGTAATTTCTGTTTTTTTTTCAGAGAAGGCAGATAGAATCTAAATCTATGTGTTTATTGATGGAGTTTTGGTAAGAATACCATGCCTCAATGAATTCTCGTGTTTGTCTTTCTTCGATTTTTCTTAGTATGAGTGTGTTGTCCCAGCCAAAGTGGTGTCCTTCTTTGACAGTATGCATGGAAATTAGTAATGGTGGTTCGTGTCTTTTGATGGCTACTTGGTGTTCGTTTATCCTATTGGCAAGTTTATTGCTTATTTATCCAATATAGTGGGTTTTTAAAAATAGTTCTTGCATGGTATGGAGGAATCTGTTTCGTCCAAGATGGAGGATGGGAAAAATTTCTGGCTGTCGCAGGCTGCTCCTTTTTTTCTTATGTATTTTAGGATCAGAATTTTATGCGCAGCAATTACTGCTTTATATACTGTTTCATTGTTTGGAATTTTGAATAAAAAATGTCAAAACAACTATTAAAAGGGAGAGAAACAGACAAAGGCAGCACATGGCCAGGTCAGTGCAGGAGACAGAGAAAAAGAAACCCTATTTGCTCCCTGACACAGCAGTAAACCTGCACAGTTACTGCCTTTGTTGCTTGAATTCACATATCGCTGGACATCAGCGTGCGTCTAGGAAAATTAACAAACAATAAAATTCACAACTAATATTGGAGGAGCCTGGTTGGGAGAGTTCATAGCACGGCAACAGATTAGTGCATAGTTTTATGTGTGGCCTTACAGTAAGACTTCAGTAGTGTGAGGAGTGGGCTCTTTCTGGATTACATATTTTACTGACATATGTCTCTTGATTAAACTTAAAAATATAAGTCATAAGTATTAAATTAGCCTACAGCAGTTTTTCGTTGAGAAATAAGACAGCACTATTTTCTGGAACTGCCGATTGGAAGAAGCAAAAATGGCCTTAGAAGAGTGATATGCTCTTCTGGTCGGATGTGGGATCTTAGGGAGAATTCACATGTTACTGAGGATTGTATCTGCAATAAATGCTGTTTGTTGCACATCCAATCAGGTTGAATGAATCAGGTGGGGGGTAGTTAGAGGCAATGAGGAACTTACAGGAGTAAGGGGTTATGATGGATGGCAGTTATAGGAAGGGAGAAAAGTCGCAGATATAGTCACATAGATTGGTTAACTTGAGGAAAGGTAAAAGAGTAGGCAGGTAGTGCAGGTGTCTTCTCTGGCTATCCCCATTTTATACAAGTAGCTGTTTTGGAAACATGAGAGAGTGATGGTTTCTCAGGGGAATATAGCATGAACAGCTAAGTTTCTGTTATCGAGACTGACTCGAATGCAGTGAGGGGTACGTCGGGTTCCAAGAGATTGATTGCGTTATACCGAGGCACAGACAGACGTTTCTGTGGCTAGCAGTGGAAAATAAGAGTGGTGTGTTGCCTTCCTGGTGCCAGCATGAAGAATGTCTCAGAGAGGGTGCAGAATGTTCCCACGAGGGAGATGGCCCAGCAGGACGTTGTTGTGCACATTGGAATCAACGACGTAGGAAGGGAAAAAGATCAGATTCGGAAGGGAGAATGTAGTGAGTTCGACACGAATTTATAAAGGAGGTCCTTGAGAGTAGGAATATCTGCAATACTCCCAATGATACGAGCTAGTGAGGGTAGAGGATGAAAGAACTGATGGATGCATGGCTGTGGAGCGTGTATGCGAGAAGGATTGACATTTTTGGTTCATTGCAATCTCTTCTGGGGTGGAAGTGACCAGTACAAGAAGGAAAGATTGCACCTAAATTGAAAAGTGATTAACATACTGGCAGAGATATGCTCGAGCCGCAGGGGATGATTTAAATTAGTAAGGGGGCTGCGTGTGAAAGCGGAGGTTGGGAGTGGAGGGGGTGGACGGAGGCCAAGGGGATACTGAGGAAAGAGATCAATCTGAGATTGTTACAGTTGAGAAAGAAGTGATGCAAACAATCAGGGCAGGCAGGGACAAAGCAGAGAAACAGGTCGCAATGATAAATTAACCTGCATTAATTCCAATAAAAGAGGCTGAACATGGAAGACAGATGAACTCAGGGCATGGTTAGGAATATGAGACTGGGATATCATAGCATGTACAAAAACGTGGCTCAGGGATGGACAGGACTGAGGAACAGCTTAATGTTCAGGATACAAATGCTACAGGAAGGATAGAAAGGGAGCAAGACAGGGGGGTGGGGGTAACGTTTTTGATAAGGGATAGCATTACAGCTGTACTGAGGGAGGATATTTCCGTAAGTACATCCAGGGAAGTTATTTGGGAGGAACTGTGAAATAAAAAAAAATGATGAACCCTTTATTAGGATTGTATCATAGATCCCTAATGGTCAGTGGAAATTTGAGAAACAAGTTTGTAAGGAGATCTCAGTTGTCCGTAAGAATAATAGGGTGGTTATGGTAGAGGGTTTTAACTTTTCAAACATAGACTGGTATTTGTTAATTGTTTACAAGAACACTTTTTGATTCAGTATGTGGATGTACCTACTAGAGAAGGTGCAAATCTTGACCTACACTTGGGAAATAAGGCAGGGCAGGGCACTGAGCTGTCAGGGGTGTGCACTTTGGTCCAGCGACCAAAGTTCTACTTCTTTTAAAACAGTGATGGAAAATGGTAGATCAGATGCAACAGTTGAAATTCGAAATTGGAGGAACGCTAATTTTGACAGTATTAGGCAAGAATTTTGAAAAGCTGATCATGGGCACATTTTCGCAGTAAAGGTATGGCTGGAAAATGGGAAGTCTTCAGAAATGAGACAACGAGAGCCCAGAAACTGTAGGGACATGAGATAGCTTTGCAAATAGAGTGAAGAAGAATCCAAAAGGTTTTTGCAAATACATTAAGGGCAAAAGGGCACTAGTGAGAGAATAGAATAAATTTGTGAGGGGCCACAGAAGATAGAGGAGAAACAAAACGAGTACTTTGCATCGGTGTTTACTGTGGAAAAGTACATCGAAGATATAGAATGTAGGGAAATAGATGGTGACATTTGAAAAATGACCATATTACAGAGATTTGGAGATTTTGATGTTGGACTGGTTTGTACAACGTTAAAAATCACACAACACCAGGTTATAGTCCAACAGGTTTAATTGGAAGCACCAGCTATCAGAGCGCTGCTTCTTCAACAGGTGGTTGTGGTATCCACAATTGTAAGCAACAGAATTTATAGCATAAGTCTACAGTGTGATGTAACTGAAATTATACATTGAAAAATACCTTGATTGTTTGTTAAGTCTCTTATCGGTTAGAATAAACATGTTAGTTTCACTTCTTTCATATGTAAACTACAAAACGTTTTTTAAACGGTGGCACAGTGGTTAGCATTGCTGCCTCACAGGGCCAGAGACCCCGGTTTAATTCCCGCCTCAGGCAACTGTCTGTGTTGAATTTGTACATTCTCCCTGTGTCTGCGTGGGTTTCCTCCCACAGTCCAAAAAATGTGCAGATTAGGTGAATTGGCCATGCGAACTTGCCCGTAGTGTAAAATGAAGGGGTAAATGAAGGTGAAGGGGTCTGGGTGGGTTGCTCTTCGGAGGTTCGTTGTACACTGGTTGGGCCGAAGGGACTGTTTCCACACCGTAAGTAATCTAATCTAAACATTACATTCTCAGCTTAACTTTAAAAATTGGTGTCAGCCCAGATAATGTGTTGAAGGTGCTCGCCCCTGTGTGCCATAATGTTTCAACTGATTCTAAACCAAAACACGAGTTTAGAGTGTTAGATGGATTCATGCAGTTTCATGAATCTACTATGCAGATTCATGCATAGTACAATGTAACTCTGCAAGTACAAATGCACCCCACATACTTGTCTATGTGCATGTGTGTGTGTATATGGTGGGTGGTTGTGAGTGCCTGTGAGAGAGAGTGTATATGTGTGTGTGTGAGTCTAACGGGGACTAAGTCTGTGAGAGGCTACATGTGTGAGTGTGTTTGTCCGTAGGAGTGCGTGTGTGTGTAGGGGTGCTGGGTTGTGAGTGTCTGTGAGAAAGAATGTATGTTAGTGTGACTGTAATGGGGTTGGAGTTTGTGAGAAGGTGCATGTGTGATTGTGGGAATGTGTGTGTGATAGTGTGTGGGTGTATAGGAGTGTGTGTGTCTAGGAGTCTGTGTATGTTGGAGTGTGTGTGTATATACCGAACTTAGCTATCAGCCTGTGTTCTGCCTGTCCTGATGTCTGCCTTGGAGGATGGTCACCCGATGGTCCAAGTTTGAATGTCGTTGACCGCTGAAGTATTCTAGAACTGGGAGGGAACGTTCCTGTCTTTTGATTGTTCTGCAGTGCCCATTCATCCATTGCCATGGCCTCTGCTTGGTTTCACCAGTGTACTATGCCTCAAGGCATCCTTGTCTGCAACGTATGAGATAGACAACATTCGCTGAGTCACATGAGTACCTGGCACGTATATGGTGGGAGGTGTCCCCATGCATAATTGGTGGTATCTATGTCCACACTCTGACACATCTTGCAGCACCTAACATGAGAGTGTTGTATGGAGTTGTCATGAAAGCCGGACAGTTTGCTACAAACAATGATCTGTTTGAGGTTTAAAAGTTGTCTAAAGGCGAGAAGTGGAGGCGTGAGGAAGGTCTTGGCAAGGTGATCATCCTCATGGATAATGTGTTGCAGACCACGGAGAACATAATGTAGTTTGTCAGCTCCTAGGAAGTACTGGACAACTGTCGGTTGCAGCACTTAACTGTCTCCTGATGAGGTCATTATCGTTCCTTGCTGTGCCATGTCAGAATTGGCAGTCGATAAGTTGAGCATGATACCCCACTATTATGAAGGCACCCCTGAGTACGTCCAGGTGCCCATCACGTTCCTTCTCATTTGGACAGATCCAGTGTATGCATAGGGCTTGTCTACAGGGGATGGCTGTTTTAATATGTTTTGGGTGGAAGCTGGAGAAGCGTAGCATTGTAAGGTTGCCTGTGGGATTGCGGTAGAGTATTGTGCTGTGGTGTCCATCCTTGATGGAGATACGTGTGTTCAAGAATGAGTCCGATAGTAGTGTAGCCCATGGTGAGTTTGATGGTGGGATGAAACTTGTTAATATCACTATGTAGTTTTATCAGTCACTCCTCGCCATGGGTCCAGAGGAAGAAAATGTCGTCATTGTACCAGGTATGTAGTGTTGGCTGGAGGTCCTGCGTAGAGAAGAAGTCTTGATAAAACCTGTGCATGAAGATGTTGGCATATTGGGGTGCATATTTAGTCCCCATGGCTGTTCCATGTGTCCTGATGAAGATCTGATTGTCAAAGGTGAAGGCGTTGTGATCGAGGATTAAGCAGGGGAGTTGAAGGACATCGTTCAGAGATTGGCAGTTGTTGGTGTTGAGTACTGAGGCTGTTGCCATGATGCCGTCATTGTGTGGATGCCAGTGTAGAGTGCTGAAATGTCGATTGTGACGAAGAATGTTCCTAGTTTGATTGGTCAGTGGGTGCTGAGTTTCTGTAAGAAATCTGTAGTGCCACAGCAGAAGCTGGGATCCCCTGTACAATGGGTTTCATGATGCCTTCGACATAGCCAAACAGCTACTCATATAGGGTCCCAGTGCCTGATACGATCGGACGCCAGAGAGGTTCTGACACAGGGTATCATGGCCTGATACGATGGGATACAGAGGAGGAAGTGTTAGATGTCTTGAAACGCATGAAAATGGATAAATCAGCAGAGAGTGATACATGTATGGAATGAACTGCCGAGGAAGTGGTGGAGGCTAGTACAATTGCATCTGGATGGGTATATGAATAGGAAAGGCTTGGAGGGATATGGGCCAGGTTCTAGCAGGTGGGACTAAATTGGTTTGAGATATCTGGTTGGCATTGGTGAATTAGACCGAAGAGTCTACTTCTGTGCTGTAGGACTCTATGACTCTATCTTGTAAATGATGTTAGTTTTGCTGGTAGTATCTAATGTTTTTTTTAGGTTCATTCGTCACTGTTGATAGATTTCTGTGTTGATAGATTTCTGGTCTACCATGATGCCAAGGCGTTTGGGTAGTCTGGTAGTCATTTCTGATATGTCTTTGATGGAACGTAATGTGGCTATATTTTTGGTTGTGTTGCGCCTGCTTGTTTGGGCTTGTTTCTGAGGAATCATCGCATTGTGTTTATTGGGTATCCACTTTTCTTGAAAATGGTGTATCGATGTTTTTCAACTGCCTTTTGTAGTTCGTGGGTGCTGCTGTGTGGTGTAGCTCGTTGAAATAATGTCTTGATGCAGCTCTATTTGTGCGTGAAAAGATGATTGCTTCTGAAGTTACGTATTTTGTCTGTGATTGTTGTTTTTCTGCAGATGCTGTTTTGAAGCTCTTTGTTATCTGCAAATTCAACTGTCACGTCTCGGAATGGGAGTCTGTTGTCGTTCCCCTTCTCATTTGTGAATTTTGTGCTTGCCAAGATATTGTTGATGGTGCTGTATGTTTCCTGTAATTTGGTCTGTTTTGTGATGACAAAGGTGTCATCTCCATAGTTGACCCAAAGTATTGGGTTGGATAGATGAGACAGAAACTTTTTATAGCCTCTGCATTACTGCTTCCACTGTGAGACCTGATATTGGTGATCCCATGGGTGCTCTGTTCCTGAAACGTCTGAAAACACCCTTCGCTCAGCGAGCTAATTTACATATGTGTCTACCTGAGCAACAAATCTTCTTTGAACTTGGAAAGAAATTACACCAGAATTCTTTTATTTAAGCAGATTCCTAGCGATCCTCATTCTAAGCGGGTCTCACAGACTAAGTCATCACTGAAAGTGATCTTGTTCCTCAATGATGTATTACGGAATTTATTTTTGAGCCCATCGACTAAATTTTCGAATATAGAAACTCGGCTGCAGCTACAATTGTCTTTGAGAGGCCTGAGAGTACGTGTTGGTTGAGGTCAGGTTTGTAAGGATAAAATCGCTCTTTTGACTCCATAAGTTTGCTAAGTTTATTTGATTATTTGAGTAATGAAAGCCAGACAATGTTTAATTATATTTTTTACCTCCTCTCTAAACTTTCTCTGAGACACTGCATAAATAAAAGTGTTGGTGCATGAACTTAAACAACTAAGCATATAGCCAATTTGTTCCATAATAGTGAAAGAGTCATTATAAGTAGTTTCGAAAAACTGTACATCTGCAAATTGCACAATCAAGAAATATATGAAAATAACAATCCATAACATTATAAACTTGCCTGAAATGGCAAGCAGCAAAATGATGGATTTTCTTCGGTTGTTCACCTCTGGATCATTATTACTACCTGCACTGTGGTTACCTCGGAGACCATGTCTGATTCTGTTAGCCAATAGAATATACCTCGTGGTCAGACAATTGAGCACCAAAATAAAAATAAAAGGAAGAAATGGTATTAAAAGGGTTTCAAGCCATAAAAATGCGATCCATAAGGGTGATTTATAGAAGCTTGACTTCACATAACAGGACCATGGCACGTTGTGAATTAACTCCCGTGGTTCGTAAATGAAGAATATTGGGATATTTTGCACACAACCTAAAGAGAAAACAATTGCTATCACCACAGCAGCAGTTTTCTCAGTGCAATATTTAGCTCGAAGACTTTGACAACAAATTGCGATGAATCGATCAAATGTGAAAGTGACAGTTATCCAAACAGAGCAATCAATGGAAATAAAAAGTAAGGTCATGTTGAGACTGCAAATGGGAGTAAAATTCAGAAATGTATAAGGAAAATACGCATCTTTAATTTCGTACAGTATTACTTCAAGTATCAGGATCATTAGATCAGCTACTGCCATAGCCATCAAGTATCGAGTTATGCATTTAGAGAGACTGCATTTGCCACGAGACAGAATGACAATTGTGACGAGATTAGCTGTAATAGAAAGAGAACGTATTTAGTAAAATTATCAAAATTGAAACATAGTGAGACAACAATAGTTTTCCTGAAAATGCATGTTTTCTTTCTTTATTTGCATTGTGTAAGCTAACTGTATATCTCAAGATAATTAACAAAAACAACAGAAATGCGTTCATTCAGTGTTTCCCGAGAATTTAAGAGCAAAAATAAGAATACTGTTCGAAGCAACTAAACTGCTGACTCCCAAAGATTATCCACCATCTACAAATTCCACGGAAGAGTGTGATGAAATATTGCTCACTTCCCAGGATGAATGTAGCTGCAAGTATATTGTCAAAAGCTGACACCATCGTAACAAAGCAGCCTGCCTGATTGGTATCACATCCAAACACGCCCACTCAGTGCACAACTCAGTGTAGCAGGCATGCAGTAATTCGTACCATTTGCGATTTGCAGGGTAGAAATTCGGCAATTATCTTCAGACAGTTCCTTCCAAAATAACAGCCAATTCCATCAAAAAGATGGAACCGTCATAAGAAACTAATAAAGGGAGGCGAGTCTCGTGATCTGGGCCAGACATTTCTACCATTGAAGAAAGAGGTTTTTTTTAGGGAAGTAATGGCTAAGCTTTACTGGACTTTTAGGTTATTGGAGAAAGCACATCATTCATTTAAGTACTTTACTGCAATCTATTTACGTTGTCACTCAGAAAATGTCAGCATTTGAATGGGGCCCACCATAACACAAGGCTTTTGACACTACTCGGTAGGCGATTGCACAAGTCGTTCCCTGGCTGTATTGTGCAGGACTAACCTTAAAATTGTAAGTACCTATGACAGACGATCTGCATGCTTGAAGTTTGTGGCAAAATCAGCCTGGGCAGCAGTCTCTGCTCGGTCTCATCCACTTCTGAAATTGCCCAAAATTAGACTGCATTTGACTAGAGGCTGTTAGCATATTATTGTGTACCTGTGCAAAATGAAGGGATAATTGGAAAAGTTAAGACTATTTGAAGGACAGAACTCGCCGTCTTGGCTTGAGTGTTGCCCGAAAGTGCCGCTAAGAGGGTGGGACGAGAACAACAGAAGTCTAAAGTCGAAAGGTAATGGCACATCTCAAAAGCGTAGCCAAAGGGAGGAGTCTCTTCAAAAATATTGCCAGTAATATTGACGAAGTTCCATCACCTGGCCCTATTCCCAATTCGCTGATATAATGAAGGTTTCCTTTAGAACATTTCAAAACATGAAAGCAAAGTGTGATTTATTAACTAAATGTAATTGCAACCTTTGGTCTTGGAAACTATCACTGGAAAGTTACAGTGTTTAACTAAAACAAGCAGACAATACAGAAGACGAAGATGCACATTGCTCGGTGAACTACAGAAGAAGAGCTTAAACAATTTGACATGTGGTCACATACCCAGTCTGGATATTTGGATACCTCAGGTAACAAAGTGTTGTGGAGCGAAGGAGTCTTCTGATCCATGATGTTGCGCACAAAGTATTGGACCAATGCAAATCCTCCCAGCAGGTGAAACATGTCCTCTTGCAGAGGAGGACTTTAGCATCTACTCATAAAGACACAAAACCTGACTGGACTCGGCCAAAGGACTCTATGGTTCATTTAATATATTTTGACGAAGGTAAACAGTTATTTGGGCCTCGTGATTCTGTACATCTGTTACACCGACAAATTAACCCTGCACAATAAAAGGGCCATATGCCCTGATTTTATGATATAGGGAGCCAATGGAAGTACAAACTGATAGTGGGTCACTTTTCCCAGTTCAGGCAATGTAGCAATGGGTTCTTGACAATTGGAATCCAATGAAACATTATGTTACGTATTTTCAAAAGGCAGCTGTTAGGAAAACATATGAAAGTGATGCAACATATTAAATTGTTGACAAACATGTATACGCTCAAAAGTAGGCTACAGGTGCTTCTCCAGTTAGAATACGACCTGAAAATCGACCCCAACATGGGGTAGCAAACTCCTATATAATTCCAGAGGACATTTAGTGGATGACGTTAATTGTGTGAACGATTCACGTCTCAATAAAAGTATGGATTTACCCGACGGTGGGATGAATATAAGATCTCAATTTCATAAAATGAACTCTTCTTGCAGCCTACTGAAAATGTGGCCATTCATGTGGTACCTATGTGTCCTCCTGCATTCTATAACACAAGATCTTCTATTACCTGAACACTTTTGCGAAAGGATGCAATCTAGAGGTGGGAGTTGTGAGACTGATCACTGAACACAAGACAATTTTAATTGTCCACCGAATGATCTGTGCAGTATGCCAAACTTTACCTATGCATGAAATGACACCAGCATTCTTCTTGTGAGATCTGGTACATTGACCCAGCCAGAATTCAAAGTATAATCCAAGGTTATCCTACAAATCAGGAGGGCAATTTCAAAACCCTCATTTAACTGCAACAAATTGACTGATAATTGCACTTAACTACTGAATAGAGGTATGGTTATGACTATCTGTACACAATGCTTCAGGAGATGCTATGTAGCAGTAGTAGTGTGATGTGACAATTAGAAATAGTGATTGGTTTTTATGCCAACATATTACATAGATAATGATGTCCAAACCACCATAAGGGGCACTGTAATGGGCCACATATTGGTATCCACACAAAGCCATACCGTTGCTCTATCTTCAGCAGGCATTGAACTCCAATACCCCATTATTCAAACTATCTATTGTTTTAACTATGACAGGAGAGATAACCTATGTAAATCCCGTTGCCACTATTTATACGTAAGACTGACATGAGAAAAGTAGGGTAGAGGAAATATAATCTCTCTGTTATAGTTGGGGCAGAGCAGTAATAGATGCGCTCAGGTCCATAGATTTTAAGTTTCTGCAAAAAATATTTTGCTAAGTTTGGGAAAATGACCAATGAAGCAATTAAATTATCTGCTACATAGAACAAACCCTTAGCCTACAGAAATTTAGCAAATTACTTTTACACAAACTTAGTTTGGAAATTTGTTGATAATGCCGCTTGCATCATGTATCACGCCTAGTCGAATCTCGGTGCTGAACTTAGCCGACATATTATAAGCTATATTTTAAGCCCAAAACTGCACAACAACCTTTGATTTCTTCATAACGGATTACTAATGACTTGTAAGAGTGCGTACATATTTCATTTCTGCAAGTAACTTATAATGCACTCCAGCTTACATGACATTTCACAGGTTTATAAAAAAACAACAAACAATAAAAAATAATTTAAAAATTGGATACCATTAGAACGAGACAATAAAGTGCAAAATACATTTTATTGCTATCCTGAGACTTGTTGCCTTGGAGTCAATTATTTCAGCATGCCCATTCTAAATTAATGCTTAATTTATTGAAAGCTATTTGCAATGCTGCAATATGTAATGCGACTTCTTTGATTTTAAATAGTACACAGCATCAAATATGGGGTCAGTTTATCACTCTGCTCCATTCAACTGGGAATATATTGTGGACAACATTATGTCGTGGCAAATGATTGTTGGGAACGACGAGACCCACCAGGAAGATGATTGTAAGCAACAGCCATAAGTTCTAATATGCCCCTTCCATACTCCTCGTTTTGAACCATTACATTGCAACATATCTGGAGTGGACCAAAGTGCCAATCAGTACAGAGTATTTCAGGAAATTGACACTCATCATTCATATGATTGACAAGCACATAAAAGAGAGGGAATGCACGCGTTAACTCCAGTAGGACAACATTTATGTTATCACTGATGTAATTAGACATAAACAGAATGTAATCAAATCTTTGTACGGCATCAACAGATTAGCTGTCATTTGGCAACATTTCAATATGGCTTGTCATGGCAAGAAACTGCCTTAATTTACGGTCAGGACCAATTGATTTGCGTAGTTGATAATTTAAAAGCGCTTGTCGTGCATTATCAGTGCAAAATATTTAAAATGTTGTCACCTGCAATTTCAGCAGTACACTCATTCTTATCTCAACCTTTATTACATTATTGCTAATTGTGCTTTGCTTGTCTTACATACCTTGATAATGGCGTGCAACCTACATTGCATGCATAACCAACTTGTGACAATTGAATAATATGTATGCATTTTTAAGAGGGGTTCATAAGAGGTTTTTCAAGCTATCAAAGAGTGATTTGTAGTGTTGGGTGTAAAAATAATGCCTCGAAAAAATCCTTAAAGGTAATTCATTAAGCGATAATTGGACATGACACAAGCAATTGAAACAAATTGGAAAAATATATGAAAATTGACCGAGTGTAAAAACAAAGTTAGCTTTGGCGAGGAGGTAACTGCATAACATTTACTATCTGTTGGAACACTCATTTATACACTTAACACGGAGCCACTGAAAGTATTAAATTGTTTTCTGGAATGTCTGTAATAGTATTTAAAATACTACGAATATGGTTACACAGTGCATAATATCAGCTTTGTAGCAGCATTGATATCACGTGCCTAGCACCGCTCATAGGACTTTCATGAAAATACATTATTTTATGCAGTTAACATGGAGCCACTTGGGCATGTTTGCAATGTTGTGTCCAGAGACGTACTGAATGTACGAAAAAATGATGATGCATTCAGAACATTCAGAACAGTATTAATATCAGGGAAATCGTCCTACATAATGGACTTTCACCAGCAGACTGATATTCATGAGACCAGTGTTATGGAATGTAAGATGGAGGTCCAGTGCCGCTGTCGTTGAAGTTCCTGGCGACCAGGAAGAAATTTTGAGGCCCACTTTTTAAATGTGTATGTAGTAACTTGAGTTAAGTATTTAGCTTTTGTAAAATATATAAAAAGTAACGTTATATAAAATACACTGCTAATTATTTATTAATATATGTATTAAATACTTTAATTGCAAAATTAGCGTATTTTGAAATTATCTTGTTATCATTTCGAACAGAGCTTAAATAACCCACCTTTGGCAATTTCAGCCTAATAATACACCACTGCTATCAATTCTAAGTAAGTACCTTTTAGGTAACATCATTTATTTGTATTCTGTAAATTGCCTTCTCATTCACCGAAAATTGCATTGTATAAACATCAATTCTCATTCTATCAGTTTTTGAATTTCTAGATAATTGAATGCCGTCGTACTCTGTATTCCATTCGTTCTCTCCATTTCTGTGTTTCATTTCCCTGCCTAGTATGTCAATCACAGAATTTGTGTAAGTCTGGGTTTTGGTTAAGACTTTGACGTCTTCCAACAAAAGAAAATCGGAATTTGATGGGGGTAAATGTGTTACTATTAAGTGTCTTATGTATGCAAGTTCATAGAGATCCTCTCAAAGATCTTGGTCTTAGTGACTTTTGACTGACCAAGATGAATATTGCAAAATCGCTTTGAAATTCAAGACAAAATTTAAGAGTAACAAACAGTTTTTGAATCAAATCAACTTCCAAGGTCTACAACTTGAGAAGTATGACAAGTACGAGATGAATTTGCAATTTGCCTTGGCTACTTAATGCATAGAACAGGACACATTTCTGAAGCTATCTCTTTCTCTACAAGATACAAATTGTTTTCTGTTACTTTCATAGAAACTAATGATCAGCTGGATATTATCATCAATTCTGATAGCCGGCAGATTGTACAATTTTCACACAATGATAAACTGATGCAGTTCTACATGCCTTTCAACTCTTATGTGCTGATAACTTACGTTGACTTACAGATAAGGGAACAGCAGACATAGTTCAGGAACTGAAAATAACGCTCTGCACAGCCATTTCCCGAGACAAAAAAAACCCACTGTAAATTGTCTGCAGCGTTGGGGTAAATGAGTCAAGCAAGAATACAGTATACTGCCAGTTTGTGTATATGGAAAAGGAGAATAAGTTCGGATGGATTTCCATGAGTGTTTTTTTCCATGTCCCGTGAAAGCAGCATTAGTTCCATATTAGCCAATACAAAGCCCCAAATGCCTTTCAGTTATCAACCAAAGCATTTTGTTATGTGGCTAAAATCAGTAAATGGAACATTCTGAAAATATTTGTATTTTTGTATCTTTCATGAGACTTGGCATTGTGAGTTGTTGGGTATTCATTTTCTAAAATTAATAGATGATAACTCAATAATGCACGTCACAAAATTTTTGGATTATGACCTTTGCAGTTGTTCGTCATAAAACGGGGAGCAGATAGAATGTAGGAACTAGAGTAAACGTTTTGTCGTTTCGAAATGGTGTTATTATACATTCTGATAATCTGTCAGCATAAAACTCAATTCTCTGTTCCCACACTTTCCCCATGCCCTTTGATGCCAGAGAATTACATTATTATTGAGTTTGTAGATGTGCCTATTAGAGAAGCAGAAAAAAAAACCTTGACGCTCTCTTGAGAAATAAGGCAGGGAAAGTGACTGAGATGTCAGTGGGGAGCACTTCGAGGCCAGTGGTAATTCTATTACTTATTGAAGGGTTATGAAAAAGGATTGATCCGATCTCAAAATTAAAGTTCTAAATTGGACGAAGGTAAAATTGATGACATTCAGCAAGAAGTTTCAAATCTTGCTTGGGTGAGGCTATTCACATATAAGTGAATGGTTGGCAAGTGGGAGGGCACCAGAAATGAAATAACCAAGTGCAGAGACCGAATGTTCCTTTTAATATCAATGGAATGGCTGTTAGTTGCAAGGAGTGTTTTCTGACTAGATAAATTGATAAGAGAACTTGGAAAAATTAGCGAGTTTTGAGAAGATTTGTAGCTCAGTTTGATGTTCTGGATGTAGGTTTGCTCATTGAGTGGAAGGTTCGTTTCTCAGACGTTTTGTCACTATACTAGTTAACCCTCTAGGATATTACTTAATTTGGTGATGAAACATTTGAAAACGAACCTGCCAGCTCAACGAGCAAACTTACATCCAGAACTTGGAAACGTCAGTAGCGATGTCTTGAACAATGTTCATAACATAGAGGAAGTGTTTCGGGAAAACTTAATATGCATAAAGGTAGACACCTATCCAGTTCCTAATCAGGTGCAACCCAGAATTCACTACGAATCTAGGGAAGTGATTGTTCACCCCTTGCTGAGATACTTCCATTATCAATAGCCACGGGTGAGGTGGCAGAAGACTTGAGTTTGGCTGAGGTGGTTTTGTTATTTATGAAAGGTGGTAATGAAAAGCCAGGGAACAAGAGACCGGCAATCCTGACTTTAGTGGTGGGGAAGTTGTGGGAGGGGATTCCATGGGACAAGATTCACATGTACTTGAAAAGGCTTAGACTTATTAGGGGCAGTCCACATGGCGTTGTGCGTGGGAATCCTGTCTCACTAACCCTGATTGCGTTTTTTGAAGAAGTGACAAAGAAGATGATGAGGTGGTGGACGTTATCTGTATGGTTTTCAGCACGTGGGTTAACAAAGTTCTGCATGGCATGTTGGTTAGCAATCTTACATCACTTGGAATCAAAGTGGAGCTAACTATTTGGATACAAAATTGCTTTGAAGGTAGGAAACAGTGGGTGATGGTGGGAAGTTAAACAGACTGCATGACCGTGACCAGCTGTGTGCCACAATGATCATTACTGGGTCAACAGTTTTTTTTTGTTATTAATCCAATTGGCGTAGATGTGAATAAAAAGGGTGTACTGTAGTTAATAAGTTTCCAAATGACTGAAAAATTGTTGGTGTAGTAACAGTGAAGCAGGCTATATAAGAGTACAGATGTGTTTAAACTTCAAGGAATGACTGACCATGTTTAATTTGGAGAAACATGACGGATTTCATTCTGAAAAGGCAAATCAGGGTTGCACTTATAGACTTAATGGTAGCGTACTGCAGATTGTTGCCGAACAAACAGATCGTGGGGTGCAGTTTCATAATTCCTGAAATTGGATTCGCTGGTAGTCAGGATAGTGAAGAAGGCGTTTGGTGCACCTATCTTTATTGGGTAGCGTTTGAGTATAAGTGATGAGAAGTCATGTTGCAGCTTCACTGGAAATCGATGAGGCCATTTTTGGGGATACAAGTCTGGTCTCTCTGCTATTGGAAAGATGTTCTTGAACATTAAAGGGTTTAGATATGACTTATAAGGATTTTACCAGAGTTGAAAGCTATTGAATGAGTCCAATTAAGCTGGGTCTAATTTTCTTGGAGAGATGGAAACTGAGGATGATCTTTCGGTGGAACTGTATATCAGACGATCATAAGGTACATGGGTAGTGTTCATAGGCAAATACTTCTTCGCTGGGTCATGAAGTGCAAGACGAGATGGAAAAAAAAAGAGACAAAGGGGAGGTAATGGGCAACGTTCTCATACAGAGGGTGTTATATGTATGGAAGGATCAGCCAGAGGAATTGGTGGGGGCTGGTACAATTAAAATATTTAAATGGCATCTAGATGGATACATGAATAGAAAGGATTCAGAGGGATCAAATACTGGCAATGGGACAACATTAGTTTTGGATATCTGATCGATGTGGACAAGTTGAACGGGAAGGTCCATTTCTATGCTGTGAGACTGTATAACTCTATATCCACGTCCATCTCGTGTTCATGGGGAAAAAGTGAATGTCTTTGTTCCCTAAATCACCACTTTCTCTCGAAATAAATTGCTTCTCATGCCTGTTTCAAATGATCTACTCTGCATCCCGGGACTGTGAATCCTGAATCCGAGGCCATTGATTTATTTCTTGCATTCACAAAGGGATCTTGGTGATATATGACTTATCATTGTATTAAATAAGATTAAACTTTTACTATTCATGCTATTATGACACAATTAGTCAAATTGTGTAAAGAGAAAGAACCTTACTGAACACAAACAGGCCCTTCAACCCTCCAAGTCACATGATGCCATTCTGAACTAGAAACCATTCACATTAAGACGGTCCATTCCCATTTATTCAGGACCTGTTCATATATCTCCCAAGATGCCTCTTAAAGATTTTTACTGTATCTGCCTCCATCTTTTCATCTGCCAGCGCAGTCTAAGCATTTAACACCTACTTTACAAAGGAAACTAATAGTTATAGAAATTTCAATTAAATATTTTCACAAGCTTACATTCACAAACATCATATAAATAGACCAACTTGAATTTGTGAATGAAAATGTTTTATTTTTACATTTCCAAGGATGAAGTCGACGATCTTGATTAGTTTTAAACTGTCTATTTTTCATTTATATTAAAATCAGTGTAAGTGACTAGTATAGGCGTACATAATGGTAATATGTTAATCCTTGCCAAGAACACCATCACCAATTTACCAGTCGTAATTGCTTAATATCTCATCAAGAAAATGTGGCTTGATATCGAGAGAAAAACTCATTTTAAATTTCTTACCAGGTACTCCAATCACTGCAATAATAGGGTAGTATACGTTTTCAATCTGTATGATAACTGGTTGACCCATTTCTGAATAAAGACGTTTCCTCTGCGTCTTAGAAACATGCACACTGTCTGTTCATTTGGAAACAAAATTTGCATTTATAACCACCAGAATATAAAAGTGACTTCAGAACACACGCGCTGCTTGTCATTAGTTGAAATGACAACACAGGTTTGTTTGAAGTTCTATAGGCTAGAGATTACGTCAATTTGCAGTGATGCTCTCCAGGCAATTTGGAAGGAGATTATAATTTTTTTTACTCTGTAACAAACATGTATTTCGCCATTCTTAATACTAAAAACGTTAGTACAGTATCTCTTATGCTGTCCTTTGATCGGATAGTGGATTGGATTTTCGACATGTGGAAACAGAATTTTTCCATATATGGCATATTGAATGAAATGATTCATTGTTTTTCTGATGGTCTTTTAAAAAATAGTTATAGCATTTACACGTCCACTCTAATAGATTTGTGCAAATGTTGGTTTGTTCAGTTTGGAATAATGCTGTAGTATCAGATACAATACCTGAAATTTAAATCTAATTAAGATGGATGGCTGTTCCTAGCGGCAGAATTCCTGCAAAAACCCAAGAAGTCTTACGAATTCAATTCATTTTTACTAAATTTGCCTAAACTTAAATCAACACATGTTCTCGAGTGTGCATGCATTCTTGTGAACTAATGGGCATTTTTCATTAGATTATCATATTATTACATAATATTTTTCACATCTAAAGTGGATTAAAGATCTCAACCCTATGTGTTAATGACCAAAATTATTTGCACAGGTCAGGTTGACAGTCCTTAGTTTGTTTTGATCCATGAGCGTTGATTCTCCTGTTAATCAAAGTCATTTATTATTACTCTACAAGTCGATATAAAAAAAGGCTGGATAGGCTATTTACTGGAGACCTTATTTACTGGAATGAAGGGCATCAAAGAGGTGACCTTGTCAAAGTCTGTTAAAATAATGAAGATATTATTGATAGCTGTCTTTTCCCCAGGAGTTGCATTTTAAGACGAGGGGGCACAATTTTAGGAAGAGAGAAGAAACATCAAAAAAAGGGTGCATTGTTTTTTACACAAAGGATGTTTCACATGTGGATGCACTTCCCGAGGAAGGTATAGATGTCATCATCACAATGTTTTCAAGACATTTGGATAAATTGATGAATAGGAAAGGTTTGGAGAGATATGGGCCAGGAGCAGACAGGTTATCTTGGATCATGTGGGACATGGGCTGGCTGGACCGAAAAATCAGTTTTATGTGCTGTATAACTCTATGACATGTAGAACATCGTGTGCTGTTCGATTTTAACAATCAATATTTTTTCATTTCTATAAAAATCCAGGATATGCACCAATTCTGCCGCTGTGTTGACACTTACCAACACATAACTAATAAACTGATATCCAATGAACTGATTTCTGTGTACATTACTTTGCTATGTGGAAAAGTGTAGAAGCATCCCTGATATACATTTGAGAACAGGAACATTGAATAACTGCAAGCAATATAAATTTGAAGAAATAAACATTGTCCGTGGATGAGGAAATAGACGTTGGTATCCAGGAGACACATCATTAAAATGATCAATCAATGTTAAAAAAATAGTTGTTGCAAAGAGTGTTTGATTAATGCACGAATTAAATGAAAAGAAAAGCACTATTCAGGAATGTTGTACTGCTTCGATAGGATCTGACCAGCGTGCAGTTCTGAGGAAGGTTCACCAGACCTCTAACATTAACCTTGATTTCTCTTCACAGATACTGCCAGGCCTGATGAGGTTTTTTTTTCACCAACTTCTATTTTTGACTCTGAATTACAGCATCCACAGTTCTTTTGTGTTTTACTCTTTGATTCTTTTTAGCACAATGTGGGAAATACAGAACGCTCTTGTTGTGAAAAATAATATGGGCATTATTAGTTATGGATGATTTTCTATTGGTCCAAACAGTGATGGAAAACTTTCAAAATAAGAAAAACTGATCGTTCGTGTGTCCTTCCTTCTTGATGACAAAAAAATGACATGAATGTAATGAGGATAACGTAATTTTAAGGACTGTGAGAATCATGGTGGAAATGGAGCTTTGGTGGTACTGTGAGCACTTATATGACTGAAGGCTGGAATTATTGTGTATGATTTTATGACGATAGGTTGGCCAGACCAGTCTAGTTTCACTGTCATTGCAAAGAGTGTTGGTTAACAAGAGTAGAAGAACCTCAACAGGTTTGACAATTTGTACGCAGAAAGAATTAATTCTCTTGTGGTTCAGTTCCGATTTAGGTGGCACTGTTTTAAAATTAACCCAATTTCAGGGGGTGAGAGGATTTTTTTTTCTCAAAAAGTTGGGCAATGCTGGAATACTCTGGCTCAGCCGTTAGTGGAGTTAATTCTTGAGACAGTGGTGAATACATTCTCGTCAGACATTATGAAATCAGGACAGACAGGAATTTCCAGTTAGAAACTAAAACAGACCAGTTAGAAACTAAAACAGACGAAAATATGATAGCTAGAAAGGACCTTGATTCGGAAGATAATAAAACAAAAATATTTTAATTATAATTAAGAAGTATTAGATATAATTAACATGAATTTACATATCCTGTAATGTCATCCACACTCCCAGACAGCAGAAAAACAAATTTAAAATAATGTAGGCTTCATTACGACTTTATGTAATAATTGTTTGCGACTGCCTCCTTATAGATTAACAGTTTTGACTGATAAGTATAGTCTTAAGGATCAGTCATAGAGTCATCAAGATATATGACATGGAAACAGATTCTTCTGTCCAACCCGCGTATGATGACCAGACATCCTCTACTTATCCAATCCTATTTTCCAGCATTTTGTCATACCCCTCTCAACCAATCCTAGTGATTTACCATTCAGACGAGGCTTAACATTGCTAGATGTAGAAAAAAATCAAGACTGGTGCATCATCATAAATATTGATAATAATCATATCAGCATAAAAAGCATTACATTTTAATGGAAGTCATACACCATCATGAAAAGTCACCACTATGGGTATATTTTGGAGACTTAACGTGTTTTTCCTGGAAAAAACTCAGAACTTCTTTGGAATAGAGCGAGGATGTAACCAGCAGTTAATGTGGAGGTCAGGTATATGTGATATACTTGGAAGTCCCGAAGGCTTTGTTAAATTCCAATGGAAGAGAATAGTGTGCAAAATGAAAGCGCATGTGATGAGGCCTCATGTACCTCGACATTACAGTGGCGAGCAGACAAGAAACAAGGAGTGGAAACGAATGGGTCGTTTTCTCATTGACAGATATGACTAGTGGGACACCACAGAGATAGGTGTTTGGATCCTAGATGTTCATTATTAACATGAAGAGTTTAGATTAGAGAACTAAATGTCATATCGCTAAGTTTGCAGACAGCACAGAGCTGGCAGGTAGATTAAACAGTGCTATTTGAATTTGAGTGTGTGGGTAAATTTGTAATAGATGAAGTATATTTTGGATAAATGTGAGGTTTTCCATTCTGGAGCAAAGACAGGAATACAGCTTATCAACTGAACCGTGATAGGATGAGAAAAGGAATTTGCAACGACAACTGGGAGCCTTTGTACACGAATTACTGATCGTAAACATGCAGCTGCAGCAGTGGGCCTGGAGGCAGGACAGCATTTTCTATGTTAACTTGCACATTGACCCGGATTTGAGTTCAGGATCAAGGATGTCTTGTAACAATTGTGCAATAGTGTGTTGTGACCTGTTATATTGTGTGCAGTTTTGGGATCCACACCTGATCAAGGATATTCTGGCAATGGAGACAACGTAATGAACGTTCAGTAGGTTGATTCATGGCATGGCTGGACTGATGTATGAAGAGAGATTGGATCGGTTAGGATTTCTTCCATTGGAGTCAGAAGAATGGGGAAGAAGAAGAGAGTGGATCCTATGGAAACCTACAGAATTGCGAAGTGATAGGGTCAATATACGAAGGATGTTCCTGATGACTGGGGAATCCAAAATCAGAGGTTAGAATAAATATGGGTTAGGACATTATGGCTGACAAGGAGAACAATTTCTTCACCCTGAGAATGGCGTGTTTTTTTTGGGGGGGGAAGCTGCTGGAGTTTGGTATGGAATTATCTACCATAGAAAGCATTTGAGGAGAAATCTTTGATTGTTACCAAGAAGGAGATGTCTAGGTTTTTAAGACAAAGGGATTAACGGGACTTGGGCGAAAACAGCAACTTGGTACTAAATTGGTTGATCAGCCATGGCCACGTTGAATAGCAATACAGCCTCAAAGACTTCAAAACCATTCTCCTGCTTCTTCTTCCCTCCCTACTACCCTCATATTTCTGTATTTCAGAAAATAAAGAACAGATAATATGTTTGAAACTTCAAGTGAAGTTCTGGAAACCTGAAGTCAGAGGGAAATTTTAAATCAAAATTGAAATGTTCGCTGAATTAAGCAGGTGTGGTTAGGAATTTCTATCTCAACACTTAATAAATTGCATCTAAGACCAAGAAACGGAATATACTTTATTCATAATTGTTGACATTAGACGTCTTTTGATTACAAACAAGCAAATATTATCTTTATTAGAAACAGTGAACACTTCCGAATGTGAACTGTTCTAGCCTGTCCAAAGAGCTTTAGAATATTTCTCTGATTTTCTGTGAACACTTTCATTTTGCAATCTATGATTTACTAAATGATAGATTCATGCTAACAATCAAAGCACAAATGCATATAACTGCTTAACTTGTTATAAATCAATACTTTACTATCTTTTCAGTTGTATTCTCATCTGTCAGAATGTCTTTGATACTAATCATTTAATTAAGGTTATAGTCATATCAAAAGGATAGGAAAACACGTATTTTAACTCTGTTCTGAACTTTGTCTGTGCTACTGCATAAATAAAGGTGTTCGTGCAGGGATTGAGAAGCTGAAGCATGGAGCCTACCTGCCCCATTACGGCAAGAGGATGTGAAAAATCATTGCCGAAATGTTGAGCGTCGGTGATATTTACACATATGAAATAAAGATAGGCAGTCATCCAGAAAATAATGAAACTGACTGATGTATGATGGACTTTTTTCGGTTCTGTACTTCTGGATCATATTGTTTCTCAGTACTATTGCTACCACGAAGAGCCCTTCTTGTCTTACTGGCCACTAAAATATGATTGATGGTCAGAATAGTGAATAGAAGAATCAAAATGAACGGGGTACATGGCGTTAATATACTATCAGTCCAAGAATATGCAACCCAACCCTTTGTGGTATAAAAACTTGCCTTTAAGCTGCAATACCAAGATGTGCTATTAATTATTTTCCCAGGTTCATATGCAAAATAAATTGGAACATTTTCTAAAATACATAATCCACATACTGTCGTGATGTCGACTGCACCTGTATATTCCGTAGAATATTTCACTCTTAGGTTTGGGCAACAGATAGCCACAAATCTGTCAAACGTGAAAGCGACAGTTAACTAGACAGATAAATGAACAGCAATAAAACCCATGATGTGTTTTAGTTTACAGATAATTGAATAGTTCAGGAAGGAGTTTGGGAAATGTATGTCATTGATTTCATACAGTATTATACTAAATATTAGCACTAATAGATCTGCTGCTGCCATAGCCACCAGGTACACAGTGATGCACTTGGATAATCCACACTTTCCACGTGATAGAATTCCAATTGTTAACAAGTTGGCTGGAAGGCAAAAAAAACAAAGAAATGGGTCACACAAATATGCAAAATCGGAATCAATACATTAAAAACTGGTTGGTACGAAGTAGTCATATATTGGAAGTGACAATGGAAATTGTCAATGGAAATTGTCAAAGTGACAATGGAAATTCCCTGGTTTTCTACACCTGTGAAGTTCTGGAGTTGGACTTTATGAATTTACAATAATTCTGAAATTGAATTCCAAAGAAAAAAGTTGACTAATGAACAATGAAATCATCCTGTCTCTCTTCATTTTTGCTCTTCCTGTCCACGAAAAGAACACATTTGGCTGCATCAAAGCTGGCTTGTGGAAAATATTCACCCAAGCAGGTTATGGTTTTTGGTAAATTACTGAAATCATGCCGCCCAGTTCAGCGGGGAAAAGTCAACACTCTAACTCAATTTATCCAGGAAGGATATGGTAATTTTGACACAACGTTAAACAACGAAGTTTAGTTCACTGCACTGCAGTACCAAGTACTCTCCACAAATGGGATATAGCAATTGTGTAAAACAGAAACCAAGCCGCTTACAGAAATGTATAATACGTTATTGGCAAATCCTTGTCACTGTAAAGAAAATTGCGTGCACCCAGACTTCCAAGTTATCAATTCGGATTTCTTTTTACATTGTTCGCAACAAGGAGAGCACTGGGTGTGCTGTAAGTCTTATTGCAAAATACCGAAGGCAGTGTGCTACATCAGATGCAATTTAGCAACTTGGCAACACGAAATTAGTAAACCCAAGTATGCTAATAGCTGCATTAATAATCAAGTTTAAAAAATCTGTAGGGTTCACTGAGTGCCTCCTTATACATTCTTCAATCTATCAATAGAAATAAAACGCCCTGGCATTGCACCTTTCTGAATTCACGACCATAATTGGACATAAATTTTCACTGTCTCGTTCCTAGAATTTAAGGCAACACCTTGATCAATTGCATATAATTTTCATTAAGAAAATCTCAACCTTCGAATCGAACAGCTTCTTAATATATTTCTACAGCGATGTCGAAACCATTGTTAATTTAAATCAAACAGTTGAATCTGATGTTTCCTTTCAAATTCCACAGCAAAAACAAAACCTACATTATCGCATACTTGGAAGTCCTCAGAATGTCTCCCATTTCAATTACATTATTCCTGGTCTCACGTGTTTAGAACATAGAACATAGAAGAATACAGCGCAGTACAGGCCCTTCGGCCCTCGATGTTGCGCCGATCAAAGCCCACCTAACCTACACTAACACACTATCCTCCATATACCTATCCAATGCCCGCTTAAATACCCATAAAGAGGGAGAGTCCACTACTGCTACTGGCAGGGCATTCCATGAACTTACGACTCGCTGAGTGAAGAACCTACCCCTAACATCAGTCCTATATCTACCCCCCCTTAATTTAAAGCTATGCCCCCTTGTAATCACTGACTCCATACGTGGAAAAAGGTTCTCACTGTCAACCCTATCTAACCCCCTAATCATCTTGTACACCTCTATCAAGTCACCCCTAAACCTTCTTTTCTCCAATGAAAACAACCCCAAGTGCCTCAGCCTTTCCTCATAGGATCTTCCTACCATACCAGGCAACATCCTGGTAAACTTCCTCTGCACCCGTTCCAGTGCCTCCACATCCTTCCTATAGTATGGCGACCAAAACTGCACACAATATTCCAGATGCGGCCGCACCAGAGTCTTATACAACTGCAGCATGACCTCAGGACTCCGGAACTCAATTCCTCTACCAATAAAAGCCAGTACGCCATATGCCTTCTTCACTGCACTATTTACCTGGGTGGCAACTTTCAGAGATCTGTGTACATGGACACCAAGATCCCTCTGCTCTTCCACACTACCAAGTAGTCTACCATTAGCCCAGTAATCCATCTTTTTATTACTCTTACCAAAGTGAATCACCTCACACTTAGCTACATTGAACTCCATTTGCCACCTTTCTGCCCAGCTCTGCAGCTTCTCTATATCCCGCTGTAACCTGCCATATCCTTCCTCACTGTCTACAACTCCTCCACTTTCGTATCATCCGCAAACTTGCTCACCCAACCTTCTAACCCTTCCTCCAGGTCATTTATAAAAATGACAAACAGCAATGGTCCCAAAACAGATCCTTGCGGAACACCGCTAGTGACGGCACTCCAAGATGAACCTTTGCCATCAACTACTACCCTCTGTCTTCTTCCAGCCAGCCAATTCCTAATCCAAACCTCCAACTCACCCTCAATGCCATATCTCTGTATTTTCTGCAGTAGCCTACCATGGGGGACCTTATCAAACGCCTTACTAAAATCCATATATACCACATCTACCGCTTTCCCCTCATCTACCTCCTTAGTCACCTTCTCAAAGAATTCAATAAGGTTTGTGAGGCACGACCTGCCCTTCACAAAACCATGCTGACTATCCTTGATCACATCATTCTTATCCAGATGTGCATAAATCCTATCCCTTACAATTCTCTCTAAGACTTTGCCCACAACAGAAGTGAGACTCACTGGCCTATAGTTACTAGGATTATCCCTACTCCCCTTCTTGAACAAGGGAACCACGTTTGCTAGCCTCCAGTCCTCTGGCACTACTTCTGTAGACAAAGAGGACACAAAAATCAAGGCCAATGGCTCTGCAATCTCCTCCCTTGCTTCCCGGAGAATCCTAGGATAAATGCCATCAGGCCCAGGGGACTTATCTATTTTCACCCTTGCCAGAATTTCCAACACCTCTTCTCTACATATCTCAAAGCCATCCATTCTACTTATTCGTGCCTCAGTATTCATATCGACAACAATATCCTGTTCCTGAGTGAATACTGACGAAAAGTATTCATTCAGTGCCTCCCCAATCTCTTCAGCCTCCACACGCAACTTCCCATTACTATCCTTGATTGGACGTATTCCTACCCTAGTCATTCTTTTATTCCTAACATACCTATAGAAAGCCTTAGGGTTTTCCCTAATCCTACCAACTAAGGACCTTTCATGTCCCCTCCTTGCTGCTCTTAGCTCTCTCTTCAGGTCCTTCTGGGCTACCTTATAACTCTCAATCACCCCTATTGAACCTTCACGCCTCATCTTTACAAAGGTCGCCCTCTTCCATTTAACAAGGGATTCCAACTCCTTATTAAACCACGGCTCCCTCACACGACCCTTTCCTCCCTGCCTGATAGGTACGTACTTATCAAGGACACTCAATAGTTGCTCCTTGAACAAGTTCCACATATCTATTACGCTCTTGCCTTGGAATCTACTTTTCCAATCCACACATCCTAAGTCATGTCTCAACGCATCATAATTTCCCTGCCCCCAGCTATAACTCTTGCCCTGTAGTACACACTTATCCCTCGCCATCACTAAAGTAAAAATCACCGAATTGTGGTCACTGTCCCCAAAGTGCTCACCTACCTCTAGTTCTAATACCTGGCCTGGTTCGTTACCCAGAACCAAATCCAGTATGGCCTCACCTCTTGTTGGTTTATCTACATATTGTGTCAGGAAGCTGTCCTACACACATTGCACAAACACTGACCCATCGAACGAACTTGAGCTATAGCTTTCCCAATCAATATCAGGAAAGTTAAAGTCTCCCATAACAATCACCCTATTACTGTCACTCTTCTCCTGGATCATCTTCGCAATCCTTTCTTCAACGATTCTAGGACTATTAGGAGGCCTGTAAAAGACTCCTAACAGGGTGACCTCACCTCTCCTATTCCTAACCTCAACCCAAACTACCTCAGATGGCAAATCTTCGTCCATCTTCATTTCCACCGCTGTAATACTATCTTTGACAAGCAAAGCCACACCCCCCCTCTTTTACCCCCACCTCTGACCCTACTAAAACATTTAAACCCTGGAACCTGCAACAGCCAATCCTGTCCCTGATCTAGCCACGTCTCCGTAATAGCCACAACATCGAAGTCCCAGGTACCAACCCACGCTGCGAGTTCACCTACCTTATTTCGTATACTTCTGGCATTAAAGTATACACACTTCAAGCCACTCTTCTGTTTACAGGCATACGTTTATGTAAGACATACTAGATCTGACAAAGCAGACCTTTGATAGTTACAATAAAAGTGTAAGCATCAGGTTCAGATTGCACATTAGGTTTAGATTATACAAATATTGTTTATGTTTTATGGTTGTTTCAAAGGACAATAAAATAAGAAGATGAACAGACGTATGTTTTTCTTCCATGTTTGTGTCGTATACTGATATCTCATTTCATCCATTATTGAAATGACGGTTTTCATTTAAAAATGTAAAACTTTTAAACTATGCATATCCTCCTCTGAATGTAAGATACTGACTTTTTGCGGCAGCTAGTCAGATATTACAGCATTGTCTATGTTTGGACAGCGCGTGATTTATTCTATTTCAGCAAACAAATGCACGGCTAATAAAATAAAGGTGATATTGATCAAAGAATACCTTATATATATATCACCAAAAAATATATGCAGACATAGGGCGACAGGCAACACAATATTTTGAGATGCGTACAAGAACATTATGATTGCATCTTCAGAAAAATACCTTCAACAGATTAATGAGAGTCAAAGAGTCATACAGCACGGAAACAGTCCCTTCAGCACAAATCTTCATTGCTGACCACATTTCCTAAACTGACATTGTCTCATGTTCCTTGAAATATTCCCTATCCATGTAACTGTCCAAATGCCTTTTAAATGTTGTAATTCTACACTTTCCTCGACCACAGTCTGTGGCAGCTTTTTCTGTATATGAACCAACCTCTCTGTGAAAAATTACTTCTCACGTCCCTTTCAACCTTTCCCCTCTAACCTTAAGTATAGTTAGAAATCACATGACACCAGCTTCTAGTCCAACAGGTCTATTTGGAATTACAGTATAAGCTTTAGGAGCACGGCTCCTTTGTCAGGTAGGTAGTTGGGCAGAATCATTCCCCACTAGCTACCTGATGACAGAGCAGTGCTTCAAAAGCTTGGACCCCAAACAATATAACCTGGACTATAACTTGGTGTTTTATGATTTTTAACTTTGTCCACCGCAATCCAACACGGACGCTGCTACACCTTAAACACATGGCTTCTAGTTTTGGAGTCACCTGACTTGGAGAAAATACCTTGGCTGTTCACCTTATGTATGCCCGACCTGATTTTATAAAATTTTATAACGTTAAGCCTCAGAGTCCTGTGCTCTGGAGAGAAAGTGCCAAGTCTATCTAAGCTCTCCAAAGCTCCCAGTATCGCAAGCATCCATGTAAATCATTTTTGCACCTTTTCCAGTTCAGTAACATCCTTTCTAAAGCAGGGTGACCAGAACTTTACGTAATATTCCATACCTGACATTCCCAATGTCTTACACAGGTGTAACATGATGTCACAACTCTTGTACTCAATGCTCTGAGCGATGAAGGCAAGCATATCAATCAAATTTTTCATCATCGTCTCTATCTGCAATATCACTTTCAAGGAACTGTGTGTCTCCTCCCCAGTCTAAGGTTTAACAGCACTCCCTGGAACCATGATATTATCTACATAAGTCCTGCCTTGGTTTGTTTTATCAAAATACAACACTTCATATTTCTCTGAATTAAACTCCATCTGCCTTTCCTTGGTGAACAGTCGATTGGGTTCCCGATATACACTTCGACAGTCTTCTTCACTTTCCACTATGCCACCACCAATTTTGGTATCTTCCATAAACTTACTTACTTTCCCTTCTTTACTCACATCCAACTCATTTACATAAATAGTGAAATGCAGTGCATCCAGCAACGATCCTCGTGGTATAGTATTGGGCCTTGAGTCTAATCAACACACTCTATCACTACACTCTGCTTCCTACCATCATTCCAACTTTTTATCCATTCGCTAGCTCTCTCTGGATACTATGTAATATAATCTTGTTAGCCAGTCTCCCACACTGAACCATTTCAATGGTCTGGATAACTTTCATGTGGATTACATTTACCTCTCTACCTGCATCTGTCTGGTCACCTGTTTAAAAAACTCAGTCAAGGCACTTGATTCAACATGCACAAAGTCATGCTGACTGTCCCTAATCAGTCCTTGCTAAACCAAATACACGTAGATCCTGTCTCTCAGAATCCCTTCCAATAACTTAAGAATCAACGATATCAACCTTGTCAGCCTGTAGTTCCCCAGCTTTTCCTTACTGACATTCTTAAATGATAAAGCTATATTAGCCATCCTCTAGTCTTCTGACACCTCACCCATAGTTGTTGATGATGTAATTATCTCCACTAAAGGCCTGATAATTTTTTCCCTAGCTTTCCACATTGTCCTGGGAAACACCTGATCATTTCATGTGGATTTATTTACCGTTATGCGTTTTAAGACTTCAAACACCTCCTCTTAATTAAGATGGCCTCTATTCAAGACATCACTCTTTATTTGTTCGGGTTCTACAGCTGCCATATCTTTCTCCACAGTAAGTACTGAACCGACATATCCATTTAAGAGCTCCCCCATCTCCTGTGGTTCCACCTAATTGACTTTGCTGCAGTTCAGGAGGCCGTGTTCTCCCCGTGTTATATTTGTAGAGTCTCTTTGGATTCTCTTTAAACCAATCTGCAAATCTATCTTATGTCCCCTTTTTGTCTTCCTTACATTTGTCTTAAATATACATCTACACCCCCTACATTCCTCCAAGGATTCACTTTTGGCCTTTTTTCTATTTTAGACATATGTCTACTCTTTTTCTTGACGAGAATCGCAATAACTTTTGTTATCCAGTGTTTCCTATTGCTAGTTTTGATCTTCACACTAACAGGAGCATGATGTTCCTGCAGTCTTGTTATCTCGCCTTTGAAAACATCCCACTTGCCAGCCTTACTTTTGCCTGTGAACAGCCTCCCTCTATTAAATTTAAAATTTCATGAAAATACCGTCAAAATTGACCTTGCTCCAATTTGGATCATTAACTTATAGACTAGCCATGTCCCTTTTGATAACTTTTTGAATTTCATTGAATTATGGTAACTGGTTTCAAAGTGCTCCCCCACGGATTGTCCAGTCACTTGCTCTGCCTTATTTCCAAAGAGAAGATCTAGTTTTGCTTCTTCTCTCGTACGACCATCAACTTATTGATTGACAGATTCTTTTTGAATACCCTAAACAAATTCTTCTTTATCCAAGCTCTTAACACTGTGGTGCTCCCAGTTTTAGTTTGGAAAGTTAAAATCCCCTATTTTTGTAGCGAATTATTCTTATAGTCATCTGAAATTTTCTTACATATTTGCTCCTCAGTATTCTGACATCAGAAGGGGGGATGAGGGGAAGCATCTGTAGTACAATACCATCAAGAAGCTCAACCCATTATTATTTCTTAGTTCCACCGATATTGTTTCACTGGACGATGCAGCAATATTCTTTTTAAATATTGTCGTTATCTTTTCCTGATCAAAAGCGTGATTTCCCCTCCTCTCTTGCCTCCCCTTCTATCATTCCTTTCCAACTTGTACCACAAATATTAAGCTGCCAATCCTATCCCACCCAAATTAGCTGTGTTATCACAATCTCAACTTCCCGTCCATAGCTTGAGTTCATCTGCTTTAGCTGTTCGGCCTCTTGCAATGAAATCAATGCAGTTTAATTCATTACTCTTCTCTCGTTCTCTACGTGATCTTGTCTGCTTCGTCCATTTAACTTGCTGCCTTCACTTTTACACCAATAAAAAGCCTTCTAACTTGTCTCCTAACTACTTAGGATCCCAACTGCTTCACCTCCCACCCACAGACAAGTTTAAATCTTCCTGAGTAGCTTTAGCAAATATCCCCACCAGTATATTGGTCCTCCTGCAGTTCAAATGCAATCCGCCTCTCTTTTGGGGACTATTTCAACGCAAGAAGAGATCTGAATGAACCAAAAATCTAAATATCTTCTCTCCCCCACACCACACCAGCTCCTCAGTCACGCATTTACCTGCCCTATCCTTCTATTTCTACTCTCACTAGCACGTAACACCAGGAATGATCCTGAGTTTACTACTCTCGAGGTATTGAGTTCTAATCTCCTGGCTGCCGGCCCATACTCATTCTGCAGAACCTCCTCTGCTTTTTGACTTATGCCATTAGGATCAATTTGTACAATGACATCTGACTGCTTAAGAACCCTCTGAAGTTTGCTGCAGCCATTCTGAGACGTCCTTGATCTTGGTGCCAGGCAGGCCTGTCTGTGCCCCTGCCTACACCGTTCCCTATCACAATTGTTCACTTGGAATTTGTCCTACCTGGCTTTACAGCAGAGCCAGTCATGATGCCAACGAGCTGGCTGCAGCTGTTATTTTCCCCTAAGAGCATATCCTCTCAACATTATGTCACATCGTATGTGTTTGAGAGAGAGATAGCATATAAGACTCCTGCATGATCTGCCTTCCTATCCTGGCGGTCAGCCATCATAGTTGACTATGATGTTACACTGTAACAGCCTCTATGAAATCATGGGCTAGCTCACTCTGAACCTCTTGTCTGCTCCACAGTGCTTCCAACTGCTACTCCTATCGATTCATGTGGTCTGAAAGGATCTACAGCACACACACTTGCTGCACACTTCGTCGCCACAGACAGTCAACTTATTCCTGATCTCCAACATCTGACAGGAGGAGCATTCAACTTCATTGACTGCCATGTCTGCCCTTTAACAACTATCAGGCATGGGGGGAAAATAAAATCTTGTCTTAAACCTGGCCTCGTTGCTGCTTGATCTCCTCAACAAAGCCTGGCATTCACGTAAGGCCATTGTTAGATCTAATTTGTAGTACCTCGACAAAAAAGCAGTCCTTTTCAAAATTCGTCCAAACAAGACTCAGCCATGTTTCCGTCCTGCACTTGCCTACATTCCCAAACATAGCTCAACTATTAGCTTTTGCACACTCTTGTCGTTGGCACGCTGTGCTGGGAGCATTTTAGGTCTCAATGTGACACCATAAGGCCTGCAAGAACCAGATATACTGATTTTACTGACTGACCTTAATTAGATTAAGTAGCCACAGCACTCGGAGAACTTGTTTCAATTTTCCTTAGTAGAAAAAAGAGTACAATGCTAAAATAGCTAACCTTTCCTTATCCACTATCCACAAAACACTGAGATTTATACTCTTAAACTGTCACACTTAGCTCAGCTCCGAGTGTTTCCACACTCTCACTGGTCGCATTCTTGCTGGCTCAGCTTGAAACCGAAGTGAACTGTTCCTCTGATCCCATTCTGGGCTGCGATTCTCGCCACTTGCTCAGTCGTTCTCTCCAGCTCTTAGTGACGGCGTGCCGGTCCCTCTCTGGCACCTCACTGTCCGTTGTTCCGGGACCAGTCCTTCACATTCTGATCCCTCACCATCTGCGCCCCTCTCTGGGGAACGCCACTTCATCTCCCGCAGGTCTCACTCTGGTCATTGCTCGCTAACTTTGACGGCCCGCATCGTTGTTTTTCCAAATTGCTAAGTTTCACAAACAATCCTGAAAAAAATATTGTACGCAGAAATCACAACCCACCAGAACTGGATTGGAGTGGAAGGCAAGGAGAAATCTTGCAGAAAATTATTAAGATGCCAGAACAGTGTGAATGGTGTTGAAGAGTGAATGTTTAAATTGGAATTATTCCGACACCAAAGTAGCGCCACACTCGATGCAGACTAGATAATGTGCAGGCCTAGTGTCTGCTTGCTTCAGTCATATCACTTATCGGTGTTGTTATTATCTAAACTGCGGTCGAAATCAATGCCACCATTGAAATGATATAAGTAATTAATTGACACACATTTCAATACCTATCTCATACAACATAGATAAGGCAATATTTTCCATGAAGGATTTTCAAGAAGGTTTAGAAAATTCCAGTTCATCTGAACATCCAGACCCAGGAGACCCTTACCCTACGACTGAAACGAACAATGAGGCATCGTGGAGACAATTGGTTTCAACCAGCTTCTGGCATGGCTGATCACGAACGGCATCGTTCAGTGGGCCATAAAAAAAGAAAGGGGTAGGGTGGGGTTGGATTGAAACCATCCAGCATTGCAAACAGCACTTTCTACCATTTAATTACCCTTAGCCTCAAATTAGATCTGACTCCTCTCATGAATAGCTTATTTTGATATAAAGAACAAAGAACAAAGAAACGTTACAGCCCAGGAACAGGCCATTCGGCCCTCCAGGCCTGAGCTGATCCAAATGTACTGTCTAAACCTGTCGGTCAATTCCTAAGCATCTGTATCCCTTTACTCCCCACCTACTCATGTATCTGTCCAGACACATCTTAAGTGAATCTACCATGCCTGCCTCTGCCACCTCTGCTGGCAACGCGTTCCAAACGCCCATCACACTTTGTGTGAAGTACTTACCGCGTGTATCCCCCTTTAAACTTTCCAGCTCACACTTTGAAAGCATGACCTCTCGTTATTGAATCCTTCACCGTGGGAAAAAGCTTGTCTCTATACATCCTGTCTATACCCTTCATGATTTTATTAACAAGCGTGACTCATTCATAAGATGGTTGTAGGTGAATGGACGTTCTTCCAAATAAGCCTGTTGTCGGGTGATTTTTATATGGGGCACCAGAGTCTCACACCCAAATCTTGAGAATGACCAAATGCTGGAATCGTGTGGTACTTGGCAACAGCGCCACATGCAAAGAGACACGAGTGAGATTTGAGCTCACGACCTCTGGTTTCCAAGATCAGCGCTTGAGACGCTGAGCGATGGAGCCCGACATGTGGGTTTCTACTTTAAAGGTGGTGTTGCAAATAACAACCATTGATACCGACTTCCCACGGTGATAATCGTCCTTGTTAAATCAGAATCGATGAGCTGCATATTGTGGGGGATAAGATAGTTTTGACAAAAATGACTCCATGAAATTTCCAGTGAAGTCAAAATTTGGTCAGGGAATTGCCTGCCAGCTGGAGCCCACTTATCTTGTCCATGAACAAGAATTTGATTTATGCCAATGGAGTCACTTATGGTAAATCATTAACAAACTCGTTATTAATTATTTAAAATTGGTCCGAAGTCATTATAAAAACCTGCAAAGCTGACATCCAGGTCTAATGAACGCAATGGCCTTGACCCCAGCCCTCCCCACCCTGCTTTTCCACGTGTTCTGAACCCCACAACCGCCATCGCATCTTGCATCGCACTTTTGTCCGGCTACAAACCTCTTTAAATTGAAACTCAACTCAATAAACAACCGTTCACAGAGGCCGATCATCCTGGAGGAAACACCAGCCCGCATGTGATACATTATTTCGACCTGAGGTTAATCTCAACCTGATCCGTGATCTGCTGACTCCTGACAATATGAACAATATTGCCAGTCTTTGAATGGATGTGTTTCAACGGTAAGACTCCCTCGACTGGACACCCTGGTCTGCTCGACATCCTCCTACAAGTATCCACTGATCTAACCATCTAACCTGTGAGCTTTAAGTCCTCGCCATATAGACCTTCTTAGTTTAACTGATTTCTTACCTCAACCCACTGCACATTACTTAATGAAATGCCTGGCACCCATCACCCTCACTAAATAGCACATTTCCCATAATCTTTTTCAACTTCATTCTTCACATGCCCCTTTGACTATCTAACACAGTTATCTTCTCACAGTAGCTTTCAATGGACCTTCCTGTACGTCACACTGTGATATAAGACAGCTACTATCTTGAAAGAGGTGCATAATTTGAGTGCAAATTCTCTTTATTGGAAAGTGCATGCACTACGGTGCATTGTTTTCAACGCTCCAAGTGGTATGCTTTACCTCCAGGTGGGTGTACAATATTGCCGGCAGTATCTTTTGGAAGTAATGACACAGAATCAGATTGGAATGTTTGAATCTTTGACTCTATGAAACACTAAAAGCCAGCTGATATAATCGAAACAGTTTTGCACAGAGACAACTTTGTTTTATCGTGAACACGAGCAAATGGGTCAAGAGACTTTATATATCATTTCCTCAGTCGTCTGTACCCAAATGTTGGCTCACTGTGAATTTCGTGACGAACTCACTAAAACAAGTAATGAGTCAAAATGGGTAAGATTTTAGAATTGCTTAGAAGAAGACAGCTGTTAACATTTCTGGACATTAAAATTAAAGTGACGATTGTCAGATTTCTCCAGGGTTCTGGGTTGTTCAGAACCCAGAATCCCGGTTGCCAGGCGTTTCACGACGTAAGAGGTGGCAGGTTGGGTTAAGAAATTACAGCTCACAAGTGGATAGTGCTTAGATCAGTGGATACTTGCAGCAGGATTTAGAGCAGACCAGAGTGTCCAGTCGAGGGACTCTTACCGTTGAAGCACATCCATTCAAACTCTGGCAACATTTTTCATATTAAGTCAGGAGTCGGCAGATCACGGATCAGGTTAAGATTTACCCAGGTTCGAAATTAAGTATCAAGTGTGGGTTGGTGTCACATCCAGGATGATCAGCCTCTGTGACAGGTGGTTTACTGAGTTGGGTTTAAATTTAAAAATGATGGTTCACAAATGTGCGGCGAAACTTTGGATTTCATGGGCTTCATTGATCTGTCCAACATGACTGTCATAACAAGCCCGATATTAACACTGACATTAGCAATGAGACAAAATTCTCCAATTTGACATCACAAATTCGTGCACTATATGACGCCTACACTGATTTGATTTGGATTTGATTAAAAAGAATGTAAAAATATGTTAAAGAGATTTCTAGCTTCTAATCAGTGAGGCATGAAATTTCAACTTCTTTAATTTATAAAATGTAAAGCATGTAAAATGTATGAGTATCTGCCACCACTGGAGAAATTATTTCAAAATACAGACGAAAATGATATATTTTACGAAAATAAACTCTCCAGGATTGAAAAGGAGAAAAAATAAGAATCAAAGTTATCATAACTGACGATGAGAGAGGCAGGGATACTACATCAGGAAAAACATAATGAAAAAGAAACAGAAGTGATCAGGGAATATGTACCTGTAGTCTAAGTATATTCTAGAGAATGTCATATGTCGATGAGATAATTAAATGAGCTGCAAATTCCTGTTGCAGATATGTTTATCTGAGATATGGTGTATTTGAAATAAAACTGCATTTGTTATTCCGATGACTGCACACAGAACCAAATAACGGAGAAAACGGGAAAAGTCTTGAGACATCTAATACAGTTTACCTTGAAGAGTAAACTTCCTGGAAGGCAAGTCTTTGAATGCAGGTGCACAATGACGCCAAAATACCAGCCTGTGTTCAGGCAGAATGTGTTTAAAAAAATCCTTCATCCACAGCGTAATCAGCCTCATGTCACAGCAAGCGGTTGAGGCTAAATCCTTTAATGTTGTCATGAAGAAATTAGTTATAGCTCTTCACTCTACAATGTATGGGGAGGAAATCGGACCTGGTTACTGTGTGTTCAGTTGAATGGCACAGAAGGCTGGAAGTGGCCTATTCCCAGTTTACGTTTTTACATTTTTTTCCCAGATTAAGCTCGTGTGCATTTTGTGTCAGTGTGTGTGCAGCTAGAATACATGTGAATAGTAACGAATCATTAATTTTGGCAGATGGAATAAGACAACACTATAATTGCACAGGCTATTGGTACCCAAGGGGAAAAGTAATGAGCAGTGAGAGAATCGTTAAGAGAAACAAATGCTAGTTTTGTCCAATCAAGCACAAACGCAGACATTGCTGTTTGCTGAAGTTAATTTACTAAGGATGGCAAAAAGTTAATTTATCATCGCGTAACAACTTACGTATAATATGTTTGCAGTTGTGCAGAAACCCGAAAATGCCTTAAATACATAATTTGCAGCAATGAAATTCAGAATTACAGCACATTGGTTCAATGAAAATTGCTCAGATAATCTGCAGGGATAGTCTATTTCAGGACAATGAGAATGGATTTTACATGGGAAATAAAACGCCATATTAAATACTGTCGGCAGGTCGGAAAATATTGTCAAGAAAAAGAATATGAAGTAGTGAGTGAGGCAGATCATCAACTTCAAAATGACCAGATTAGACTGGTGCCAAGACATTTTAAAAAAAACACAATACATTATGTAGCTCATCTCGATTTAGAGCTTTGATCAACTGCATACTTTAAAATAGCATGTAATAACAGATAGCATTGCGACTTGGAACCAGTTAAATGTTTCTGCTGTCTCGGGTCAAGGTCTAATAATTTTTTTAAGATCACTTGAAGCAAGAGAACTTGTGCTTATCAATTAACCACTTTGGCATTAAATTGTTTCATCGCACACATATATAGCTGTACTTAAACAGCTGATATGCTTGAATTAAACAATTAGGACCTTATCCTAAATATAACAGTGTTAAACAGCTAAATTACTGTTCAAAAATACGCAAGGGACTGAACAGTACCTCATCTCAGTCCATCAAAAAGCTTGACAATTTTGTACCTGTATATCAGTAAAACATGAAATTGTGATAAATAACATAGAGGAGAACAGGGATGATATTTTTTGCTAACCATCAAAGTAACACTTTCTGCTAAATTAAGACGTGTTACAGAAATCTGCCTTTAGTGCCTTATCTGGAACACCAACTGCTGCAAGAATGGGATAATAGATTCCTTCTACCTGAGCAAATATTGGCTGCCCCATATAGAACTTAGGTGCCAAAAAGTTTGAGTGACAGAGGGACAGATGCATACAGTTTAATTAAAAGGTCTATTTATAGTTAGAATGCATCTCAAGAGAGCAATTTGGTAATAGAGAGATAAACATTAGTCACAGTCATTGTAGCATGAAGATTCATGTTTGTTTCACTACTGCTCACTCATAGAACATAGAACATAGAACATAGAACAATACAGCACAGAACAGGCCCTTCGGCCCACGATGTTGTGCCGAACTTCTATCCTAGATTAAGCTCCCATCCATGTACCTATCCAAATGCCACTTAAAGGTCGCCAATGATTCTGACTCTACCACTCCCACGGGCAGCGCATTCCATGCCCCCACCACTCTCTGGGTAAAGAACCCACCCCTGCCATCTCCCCTATACCTTCCACCCTTCACCTTAAATTTATGTCCCCTTCTAACACTCTGTTGTACCCGGGGAAAAAAGTGTCTACTCTATGTATTCCTCTGATCATCTTATAAACCTCTATCAAGTCACCCCTCATCCTTCGCCGTTCCAACGAGAAAAGGCCGAGAACTCTTAACCTATCCTCGTACGACTTATTCTCCATTCCAGGCAACATCCTGGTAAATCTTCTCTGCACCCTCTCCAAAGCTTCCACATCTTTCTTAAAGTGAGGCGACCAGAACTGCACACAGTGCTCCAAATGTGGCCTAACAAAAGTCCTGTACAGCTGCAACATCACTTCACGACTCTTGAATTCAATCCCTCTGCTAATGAACGATAATTCACCATAGGCCTTCTTACAAACTCTATCCACCTGAGTGGCAATTTTCAAAGATCTATGTACCTAGACCCCAAGATCCCTCTGTTCCTCCACCTGACTAAGAACCCTACCATTAACTCTGTATTCCGCATTCTTATTTGTTCTTCCAAAATGGACAACCTCACACTTGGCAAGGTTGAACTCCATCTGCCACTCCTCAGCCCAGCTCTGCATCATATCTCTGAGGAGCTAAAAGTTTCACAGAATTCTCCATGATAACCTGAGGGAAATTGATTCACGCCAGCTTTATAACTTTTTGAGAATATTTTGTTCTGAAACCAGAACAACTGCACGTCCAAAACATAGCTCAGGAAGATTATACTTGAGCCTGCTATTTTATGAATAGCATCCACTAAACACTTGAAGAAACTGCTTCAGCTAATCATTGATGCAAGGTACATAAATAATAAATAAACCTGTTTTGTTTATGGTTAATAACCTGTTCTTTACGGGGTATGTATCAGGAATTATTCAATTCGAACGTATATATTTTGACCATGGGAGTTATCCCAATATCCGGCTCCGCAAGCAAAGGCAAATATGTTCATTACCCATTTCATAATCAGTTTCTTGTTGATAACTGGTATAACACTCGTGACCTGAGACATTACTTGCATCTGAGTTTGATCAATAAAAATGAAATTGATCAATAGAATCAAAATGGGGAGAAACCACAATTACTCGACAATGTAGCTCATGCTTCTATTGGCAATTGAATGGTCAGTCTTCGAAAGTGCTGTCAAGCTTGCTGGAGCTCGATGTGTGAAGATTGTCATCCTCTTAATCACGAAGCGCTCTTCCTGTTAACTTAGGAAATAACCAACATGAATTTGGTCAATTTCAACTTTTTGCAGTTGAAACAATATGGATCTGTCATTGTGCAGATCATTGGCAGAAATAAATTGGTAGCCTGTGCCACATTGCATCTGCAGTATCGGGTTCTCCTCTTATGTGTGTGAAACGCCTTGCCGTTGGATGAATTCCCTTTCACTCGACATTTACTCCAGCCAACGGCTCAGCTAGCTTGACAAGACATTAAAATCAAAGTGGCAAGGAGCAAGCAGTTCCTTGTCAAATTTGCGGTATGACGAGAAGTCTTGCACAGCGCCATCAAACAATGAGCATTTATTTCCTCCACTTTGTACAGCAACCTCGATCTTGAGTCAGCTTGCAATTCATGTACCTGTCAGCCAATGCTTCCTGTGAATAGTGCAAAGGAAATCAGAGCAAATAGATAAAAAAAAACAACAGGCGTTTGAAGGAAGAATTCATCAAAACTTGTGGAATGAAACCATTGAACTGAATTACATGTATCTTTATTTCTTAGTTCTTCTCCTTCTTCACGTGTGAGAACATATAAGTTGAAACTGGAAGTGTAGTTTCAACAAATTAAATAATATTTGGATATTTCTAGTTTTTTACATCTGTAGTTATAAATTTGTTTGATGAAGCGAACAATAGTTCTTATTGATTTGCAGAAGTTGCTGGACATTTTCTATTAACCAGATTCCGCCAGGCTGGAGAGTGTGGGAAGTGTCATTAACAGATAAAATAATTAAATTTCTCGTGACTCTGGACATATGAGTATTGAGAATCAGGAGACCTCTTCAAGTGCTTTGTAATTGTTGTGAAAAGATAAAGGAATATTGAAAAAAAAATCTTTGTCCAGTTTTCAAACGGTTATTGGTAAGCTAAATATTAATTTTGAATAAACCATACCTTGTGTTATGTTCCAGCTAAGAAAGTACGCCATCAATGATTGAAAAATAAACAAAATTCAAAGACAAAGCTATAATGTAAAATTTCCAGTGGGTTTATCAACGAGATAGAAATTAAGGGATGTCGAAAAGAAGGAAAGCAAGAATTGTTGTGGATATTTTATTGAAGAACCTGCAAATAACCAAATACCAAAATTGATAATAGACAGACTTATTTCAGCTTGTGGGCTGGAGGATAGTAAAATCTGAAGAATTTCAGAAGCTGGCTTCCTGATGAAAAAAGTAGATTAGATTAGATTAGATTAGATTATTTACAGTGTGGAAATGGTAATGCGTTGAAGCTTTAAGAACTCGAGTTCAAAGAGGAGGTTATAAAGGACGGAGGTTATTGAATCAGATGAGCAGAAGCAGAGGAAGAATTTGGCGATATGACAATCTGATTAGAAACATGGAAATTAGAGCACAGTCGGTCATTCAATCCTTTGAACCTACTTCGCAATACAATACAATCATTGTTGGTCAATCAAGAACTATTTGTAACTATTTGTTCAGACATTCAATGCTTTGACCATATCTACTTCCCGTTGGTAAGGAATGGCATAGACTTTCCAGTTTATGGGTGAAGAAAATTCTCTCAATTCCAAATGTTGAAAGCTTACCCTTCGACTGAAAATAGATAACCTGTACAAGGAAATTGCTTTATGTTGGAAGTAATGTAGGAACAACTGTTTATGCAGTCTCAAACAGTGCCAGACAGAAAGAGTCAGACTCAGCGAGTCGGGACCAAACTTTAGAATGGATACTGTTATAAAGCTAGCCCCCCCGCCCTTTTTTTTCTGAAAGCTGTTCCTTGGCTGAAAGAGACTCTGTCCTTGATTTTTCTCAGAGAGGCAATAAGCCAGGCCGAGCTCCGATAAATCTGCTTTGGTACAGAGATGAAAAAGATTTTGAGAGGCCTTTTGTTTTTATGTAAACAGATGAGACTTCAGACAAAAGTGGCCATGTTTTATAAGTGACCTGAATAATGAAAGGGGTGTAGTTAGCCCTCCAACTTGCTGAACTGAGCAGTTTAGTTCAGTCTTGATCTGATGAGAAGTTCAACAGGGAGCTGAATGGAAACTCTCTCTCTCTTTCTGCCCTTCAACGTCAACCTTTAAGCATGTGTTCCATTGATACTGGTTTTTAAAGGGAGTTTGCTTATTGCGATGATTGTGTACTTTCGGAACAGCATAATTAGGTCTGGTTGGATAGACTGAGTTCTGTAGGGGCTATTTATTCTGTTCTTTGTGTTTCATTGTGTCATTTTGTGAATAAATTTTTGTTTGTTTTAAAATCTCGTCGTCCGGATAATTTTCACGGTACACTTATCGAAACAAATTGCAAAGTTATAGCCTGGGGCTGCCTGCTTAAGAATATATTGAGTGGTCTGGCCCAGTCCATTACAATACTTAAAACATAGAAGGAAGGTTCCAGTAACCATCATGATGGCTGAAACTGATTCTTCAGTCAGTAACAAGACGATTGATGTTCTAGCAAATTGACTCTCAGTTTCTTTAGCATACATATCAATAGTAATACCCCCTTTTCAGATGATCTTTCCAGACTTAGAATGTAGATGGGGGATAGTTCCTGGTCAAGATAAATAAATTGGAAACACATTGGATATATCATTTACGAAGGCATTGAGTTAAAACATACAGAGCACAAGACCGAATAGATAAGAGAAATATACAGTGTTTCTTTGGACGGTAGAACAATCTGCTCTCATCGATCATGTCAAAGAATAAGTATAAATTGGTGATGCCTGATTCGTTTGTGGTCTATATGAGAGATGTTCTGATATTCATAACAAGAAATGATCAGAAGGAATTACCATCGTCCTGTCATACAACATTGCAATGAAAAGGGCTGTTACTCCAAAAATATGTAAGCACCATTACTATCTACAGTACCAAACAATCTGACGAAATACATTTTACAAGCAAATGCATCCAGTACTATAAAGTTTCCAAGAGCATAATTCTACATACTATTGTAATTTATCATTTATATATGCCTTGGGCATTTGCACAGTGGTCCTACATGAATTTGTGTATTTTTAAAACCCAGCACAAAATTGAAAGTAATCAAATGGTTGGTATCACTAAATATGCTTGGGTAACACCAATGATCATTAGTGCATTTTCTTGATACTATTAAGTTTCAGGCAGTGTGAAACGTGCTTTCTTTCGTAATGCTATCGTTACATCTCCCAGTTTAACATGGAAGGGAGTCATTTTGTTGCGGCTCTTTCTAATTTGTATGAAGTAAACTGGTATATTGAGGTTATAACAAAGTTAACATATTCCACGTTTCAACAAAAAAAAACCGGGTTCTGTCACGTTAATAATGCCAAAAAAGTGTTTATTTTCGTGACTGAAATCTAATTGCCTAAATGGATTCTACAGCATAAAGCAATTCAATGATCTTATTCCCTCATCAATCACGTCCGTTATTTAAACGGGACATTGTACATTTTTCTTTTTTTAAATGGTGATGCCAGTAACTTGTTGATGCTGTGTTCAGCCGTGGATTAAAGTTCCATATATGGGTCTCGCAAACACAATACAACAATGTTGGAAAGTCGATACTTCCACTTTTGCTAAAGAAGCCGATCAAATGGACTATCACATTCCTGTCTACACGTCACGAAAACAATTGAGTTATACAGCAAGTTATCTATTTATTGTTTGAGATTATCATATGAACGATGTATATTAATGTTGCTGAACCTTGTATATTCGGTAAAGTTTTTTTCAGCATTTGGTAGAAATGAACTTGAATATTGTTGAAAAAGAAACAGTTTCTTAAAGCTGTTCATCTTGCACTTTGCAGGATTTTTCAATAAGATAAAAGTCGGAAATCCTTTATTGTATTGTACGAGGGATAAGTGCTAAATAACTGGCGAGTGGATGGCAAATGCAAAGTCGGTGACGTTGAGAGTGGAATATTTAAGTACAATTCACAGCTAACGGCCAATCTTTTCCAAATGGGCACGTTAGCTCAGATTGGTAAAATAATTGTCATGAGAAATGAATCAGCAAATGACAGGTTTCTGCTTTTAGTTGAAAGAAGCCTGTTCCGTGCACTTGTTATTTTTGTATATAATGAATATTATCCTTTATATTAATACATGCAGCTCCAGTATAGACAGATACATAATGTCGTGGTCCTGCATAACAGTCTGACAGTGATTGTATCTCTAATTCTTGCTGATATCGGATATCCAGCACTTGTTGTCCAGCAGGTGTATCATAGTTAATGTTCGACACAGTATTGTGAGTTTTCCTTTTATCAATTGCTGCAGGCAGAGATTACCATGCTTAATATGAACTGTAAAAATGATGTGCTGTTGGATGTGCTCAAAAAACTCTTTTGGCTTAATAGTCGCATTCCATCAAGAGCCAAACAAGCCCATAATCTTTACATCATCGTAGAGTTTATTAGCACACTTCACATTCTCTTTGACAGCATTGTCTCCCTTTTATTTTGTCTTGTGCATCGTCTTATCCGTTTCTTGCTCCAACGAAGTTATGCACAACCACACAAAATCACAGCACAGAAACTGCAATTTCCTCTGCAGTGAATGCCGAATGGGCTATGCTTGCATCCACATGGAGGCTGGGATTTCTCATGCGAAACAAAAATTTTCGACAATTTTAGGCAACAATGACAAACAAGGAAAGGCTGCAGAAGGGAATGCAACACCTTACATTTAAAGGGATAATTGTTAACAGCGGAGAATTGTTTTAAATTACAAGTTTGGATGAGGATAGCCATTAGAGAATTATATGGATGTTGTAGTAGTTATAACATATAAGTGGGACCTCACTATTAATTTGAACGCATACATTGCCTTAAACATGAATGATAAGAAAGGAACCAAATAAATGAAGTCCAATGCAATTTTGCTTCAGTACAGATGATGAAGATAATGATGTGAATGGATGTGTTATATGTAGCATGAAAAGCGAGAAAAATGAGAAATGATAGGTTAACTATACCATGTCCACAGAGCATATACAATGATCAAATGAGTCATATGGGTACTATGTATGAAAGATATTTATGTCCTTGATTTCAATAATCTATTTGGAAATCTTCATCAGAATAAATGCTTAGAAGTGCAAATTAAATTGGAGATATATTGCAGTTTACAATTTTTGCATTGACAAATGTGTTTCAAGAAGGAGTTGATGGCCCTCGATAGGTGATTGGACTAAACTTGACAAGCATTAAATGATAATTTGAAAATTTGCTTTGGAAACAGCTAGGCAAATTGACTGGTCAGATAATGAATGTGAATTGTTTAAAGAAGACACAAGAATGAGGTATCGTGAACAACAAATAGAAAAGTAAATGTAAATTTGCAAACAAAAATCAGCAAAGATGTGGAAAAGCGGTGGCACATGCCCAATTTATTTTACACAGTGTACACTGAAAAAAATGAAAATAATCTTATTACAGACTATTGCTAACTGAATGCATCTATTTCTTTCATGTATAGCATCAGTACTATCATTGTTTCTTTCAATATTGTAAATAACGATTCACATAGTCAGATGTCTGCTGATGGACTTTGAAATTATTCTTTTAAAGTTTACTTATTTGTAAGAAATTCCAGATGGCATTGTAGAATATTTTTCAACATAATATCATTAATTAAATTGTTATATTTATTTTTGTAGTTTTACTACAGCTGCTCCTCCATTTGTTCAAACAGATGTGACTCTTGAGAAACAGTTGAACTCTCGAGAGATATGTGTATCTCGTGTGTATAAATTATTTGCTGCTTCTAATTCTTCTCATCTATCTGCCAGTCGTCCAGCATTACTGGTGATGGTTTTAGAAAATGGGGTGGTCACTTATAGCTCAGATTGAAGGCATTTATTATCCTATTCTTGCCATCGTTGGTGTTCCTGGTAAGTTAAGTGGATGGTATCACAAAGCTGGCACTTTTTATAAAAGCTGTTCCTTTACTCAAGGATTCTGTGTCCTTGATCATTTTACAGAGGGGTCGTAAAAGCATTGCAGGCTCTGAATCGGCTCGGTATCGTCCAGAGATGAAAGGGTATTGGGAGGCCTTTATGTTTATGCATAAACAGCGAAGACTTTTGGCCAAAGATTATATTTTAGCAGTGAATTATGCAATGAAAGGGGACTGGTCAGTCCTGGAAGTGGCAGCCTTGGTTGAGTCAGTTCAGTTGTGGGCTCTGTGGAAACAGGCTGTCAGACTCTCTCTCCATCAGCCCTTCCAACTTTGTCCTGTAAGCCTTTGTTTGATTTTTTGCTTTGTGTTTAAGGGTTTTGTTTATTGGGACTGTTGTGCATATTCGGAACAGCATAATGATCTAGTTGGATACTCTGGGTTCAGTGGGTATTCTACCTTCCGTTGTTTGTGTTTCATCCTGTAATTTTGTGATTACATTTTTGTCTGTTTTAAAATCTGGTAGTCAACTGAGCTAACTTACTCCGGGTAATTTTCACTGCACACTTACTGAAACAAGCTGCAAAGTAATGGACTGGGCTGCCTGCTTAAGAATGTTTTGACTGGTCCTGCTTAGTCCATAGCAATGGTTACTGCTATTGTGTGAGAAAATTATTGCATTTCATGGTTGTTTAACGATTTTAACGTTTTAAATCTGTTTTATATTCAGTCAAACTTCAGCATTAACTGCTTGAATACATCCAATTTAGCATTTGATGAATTTCATTCAGAAGGCATATACTTCATTTTCGGTTGACTATCAAAAACATTACAAAATACAAATTTATTGTATTTGAAAGCTGCGCAAGCATTATTATTTTAATGATGCTTAGTTCAAATAATCTGGTGTTTGAGTTCATGAAAGTAATTTTAACTGAAATTTTTGATATTTACCATAACATAAAATAATTAAGATTGCAATTCTTCCTTAAGGAAACTATTCTAATTTAAGTGGAAGTTATTAGAACTCAATACTTAATTGATTCTCGTGTATGAATGCCATCTGTTTGTATTCTGTGCAATAATGTGCCATATCGGCAAAGTTCCAGGGAAGTAATGGTTAAAAATATTACTCCATGATTTCATGGATTTCGGTAGGGTTAGTAATGTATTTGCACAAGGTATAAAAGGCCGTATTTGGAGAGTGTAGTGAGATGAGAAATGCCATCTCCAGTGCAGATGAGCTCGTACCAGAAGCCTGCAGACAATGTCTTAGGAATGTAAGGAAGGACCATGAACAAACGTAGTTTGAATTTGAAAGAATCAAGCAAAGGAATTATGATAAGTTGATGAGGGCATTGAAAATACATCAAACATATGATTATTTTGGAGGAGGCCAAAAATTTACTGCCTAGAGTTGTGAACTCATGTGGAAGAGTAGAGAGTAAAGACTGCAACATTAGCAGCAGAAATTGAAGATGACTATCAGCTGCATGATAAACTAAAATTTGGCTTCTGAAACGACTTTCAATCTTGGTGGGACATAAATTGGGAAAAGGAGAAATGTTCAGGTAGTAAAGGAAAGGAGATCTCACTGAATATAGTAAAGATCACTTGCCACAGGCTACAATGGAAACCCATAAGAGCCAAAGAGGAATAAAAAAGCAGAGGTGTTTTCACTGAAATAAAGGACGCCACATGGTTAGTTGTATGGAAAAAGCAGTGGGGAACACAAGGAAACCAGGATAAGCCAGTGAATTTTGTTGATGGGGTGAAGGAAAACAGTGGAAGCGAAAATGCTGCAAAAGAATGTACAACTTCTGGATGCAGGTTTGCTCGCTGAGCTGGAAGGTCCATTTTCAGATGTTTTATCACCATACTGGATAACATCTTCAGTGATCCTCTGGGTGAAGCACTGCTGATGGTTCCTGCTTCCTGTTTATATTTTTGGGGTTTTTTTGAGTTGGTGATGTCGTTTCCTGTGGTGATGTCATTCCACATGGTGCTGTAATTTCCGGTTCGTTTCCTCAGGGGGTGGTAAATTGGATCCAAGTCAATGTGTTTGTTGATGGCGATCCGGTTGGAATGCCATTGTTCTACGAATTCTCGTGCATGTCACTGTTCGGCTTGTCTTAGGATGGCTGTGTTGTCCCAGTCAGAGTGGTGTCCTTCCTCATCCGTATGTAAGGATACTAGTGAGAGAGGGTCATGTTGCTTTGTTGCTGGTTGATGTTCATGTATCCTGGTAGCTAGTTTTCTGCCTGTTTGTCCAATGGAGTCTTTGTTATTGTCCTTGCACGGTGTTTTGTAAGTGACATTAGTTTTATTTGTCTGTGTAGGGTCTTTCAAGTTCATTACCTGCTGTTTTAGTCTGTTGCTGGGTTTGTGGCTACCATGATACCAAGGGGTCTGAATAGTTTGGCAGTCATTTCCGAGATGTCTTTGATTGAAGGGACAGTGGGTAGAATTTCTGGATGTGTTATGTCTGCTTGTTTGGGTTTGTTGCTGAAAAATCTACCTGAGCTACAAATCATCTCAAAACTCGCTAATGTACAATCTGCTCTGTAGTAGTTGAGAATAACTTGCTGGATCTCCTTAACGCATTTCCTTGTGAGTGCAAAGTTTATTCATGTATGTCAAAAAGAGCAAGTAAATCTATTATGATTTTAAGGGATACAGAAACAAGTCAATCTTTGATGGTGATAAATGCAGAGATATTTAATTCAGAAAGATTATTATCAGAAATACAGTCCAAAGATGTGCAGGTTAAGAGGACTGGCCATGCTAAAGTAACCACTCTGTCCAGGGATTTGCAAGCTGGGTGCATTAAACAACGGAATTGCAGTTTTGCAGGGCAAGTGTCAGTGTGGTGGGTCTCGGTGGGATGCAATTCGAAGGGACGGTGTCAACTCAAGGGGATGGATGGCCTGCTTCCACACTGCAGATATTCTATGATTCCATGAACAAATCCCTTGGTAACAATATAATAGGATCACACGTTAGAGTAACGACTACTCTGATTGAAAATCAGGCAACTGAGACGTTCCAGGAAGTATGTCATGGGATCTTTCCTGACTGATTGGTAACAAAGTCGCAAAGTCATAACTTGAGACTAAAGAAGAAATCAAAGGATAAAGACGCGGAAGTTGAATTTCAATTTATCAGAAACTATGGTTGATCAAAGGGTTGAGAGAAAAAAAAAAACAAGAACAGGTAGAGGATAAAGTGGGTTGTGTCGTTCAGAAAAGTTACTTGAATTACAATTAAAAGGACGACGAAATGGAGCAGTTGTATCTAAAAGCAAATACTGAAGCTGAATCTGAGTGTATCCCAGGATGTTGCTACCTTGAAAAGGAAGCCTTAATAAGGGCATTTTGACTGGTCACATTATCAGGCTGATGAGAAATGGATGGAAGGTCATCACGTTGTATTACCGGTAGCACACGAATTACCAGTTGGAGGTCGTTTGGGAGGAAAGGAACTCAAGTAAATTTACAAAAGATTTGTATTGGTCAGGCTTAGGATCTAGTTGATTTTTGCCAGAAATGTCAGACGCATCACGGAACTGGAAAACATCAGTCAATGATGGAACCAGCATAGTTGATAGCAATTCTCGCATTTGTGTAATCTTTTACAAGAGACTTAATTTATTGCATAGGAGCGCTACTAAATCAAGAAAGTGAGAATCAGCATTTGCTAACTGTACTAGATTTGCACAGGTCATTATGGAGCATCATGTTGAAAAGGATTGAAGGAGTGTAACGCATTTTTTTACGAGGTATGGACTACCCAGAGAGATACAAGAAATCAAAGTTTTGATCAAAAGCATTAAAGGAAGTTTTAAATAGTTTAGGAATAAAACAAACTATTCACAGCATTCCATCGAGAATCAGAGAGAGCACTAGAAGGGTGCATCAACTTTAAATACCACATTGAAGGCTTATAGATGAGACTATTCACAGGACTGGGGTAAAGGAATTCCATTTGTACTTTTTACAATAACAGATGCATTTAATAGATCAACAATATTCATTCTATTCTAATTTGTTTTTGAGCATGAGCTGAGAGTAATTGAGGAGAAATTGATGTGTTAGAGTTCAGAAACCAGCTATTTGGATCACGTGTTAAACGTTAAGGAAAGGTTAATCAGACCGGGTGAGTTGGCTCGATATCATTTAAAAGTATCACTTAATGTGATGAAGCAGAATTCAGACAAGAAATTAAAATGCACAATTTTGCTAATGATGATAAAGAGTCTTTAAAGGCAATATTTAATCGGATTTATCAAATCAGAAAGGAATTGAGTGAAGTGAAGTATTTGATTAGAACGCCACATCGAAAAAAATCGCAGAATTTGTCAAGTGAACAAACTCAACAGGTATTTTGATAGGTGTTGTGGAAATTAAATTAACTCGATTCAACTGCTAGCAAGAGAAAAGAAAAAGCTTTATTTTTAAACTTCTGCATGCAGGACCGCTAGCAATAACGCATTGTGTAAGGGCCATGAGCAAAATTCACATATTCTTTTTATACCATTCTTATCACACCCTCAAGAAATAGGGCTGGGAAACATTTGAGTTCTTATTTTCTCAAACCTTGCCGTGAACATAACTGTCTCAATGTTTTCCTTAGCTTTTTTGCTGAATTCGACTGCTCAGAAGGCCGGGTTGAATGTTTAAAATGTTCAGCAAAGACAAACTGACTCCTCGACGTGGAATTCATCAAAGTGTTCGCAATGTTCAGAAAAGTATTAAACTTAGCAAAGCATTCTCTTCCAGATTTCACAGTAAATATTAATTGTGTTGATTTTCCATTATATTTTCTCCCTTTTTGTCATTTTATGGCAACAAGGAGAACAACCAAAAAAAAAAATACAGAGCCAGTATAGATATACATCAACAGTGCTAAGGGCGCACCAGACCTTTGCTCAAACACCACCTACCTGTAACACAACTTTGTGGTAGTATCGTCACCTGCCATGTTCACACGTCACACTTGTCAAAGTCACAGTAAGGGTGGGGTCCACGCAATCAGATCTTCCTGACATGGGGCCACTGATAGTTTTACCGTTTGGTATCCTACTACACTCAAAAGCAAGTGGCGTAGGCAGGGTCCTATACAAAGCACTATGAGTAAGACCAGTACTACACATAGTATAACGTGTATGTTTCAATACCCCAAAAGGGAGGTGATCCATCAGGACCAGGAGTCATCTGCTGGGCGCGGTGGTCGAATCGCTGCCTTCGTATGATTTTTTACACTAGTGATATTTTGGGACTCATCAGGAGTATTAAGACAGCATGAGGTACCTAACGTTTTGCAGGTGCCCACTCTCTCGGCCGTCAGTATGTCTAGTACTAATCGATTTAACTGCCGTTAACTCAGTGTTAATGAGTGCTAGGCCTTCTTCCATCTCATTGGCTAACAGTAATACACTATATGCGAGGCCATTAATCTTTTTTATTACTACCGTTGTTCCTGCTTCCAAGAGAACAGACCACCCAATGTTCCCTCCTGGTGTAGTCCAGGGATCTGCTTGTGTGTACCCATTCCAAAGCTATGGCATGTCCCTTCAGGCGCATCTGTTACCGGCCCTTGGGACGAACACTGTTGTGCCAGAGGACAGTATCACGTGGTAGCAGGACGCTTTCAATTCCAGGCAAAGGTGGTGGTACACTTTCTCTCCACAGGCCCATATTATATCAGTCTCCATGGTCTGATTATTGATAAAGGAACAGGCAATGGTTATGATCGTACCATTTGCATAGGTTGCTGAGCAACTCATTGATCAAGTACAGCGTCTTAGTACACTGGGAGGTCTCAAAATAGAGTCTTTCTCCACTGCCTTCCACACAGTGGAAGGCTGTAGTTGGGAGAGTGTCAGTCTTGGGGTTTCAGTTAGCCTTGAGTTCGGGTGGTGGTGAGAGATTTGCCCTAATTATTCCCCTATCAGGGTCAGGGTAGTCGCCACCTATGGAAACAGACAGCCAACATTTCTTGCCAGGCTCACTGTGATTGTTTAAGCAGTCCACCGTTGGGCGGTGTGCAAGTGTATCCAACAAGGATAGCCAACATCTAATCTCCAGTATTGTATTAGGGCCAAAGCACATGCTCTGTTCCCTTCACATCTAGAAATGGTCATTCGCACCTTCCAACCTACTGACGTCGCATTTACACCATTTATTTCCTGAAGGGCCAATTCCACTACCGAGTTACACTCACTCTCAAGCCCCGGCCAACTCCCTTCAGGTTCGGTCATGATATCAATGCCCTCTGCCCTGCTTGGGGTTAGGTCCATGATCTGGTTTGGTGGGTTGACATGCCCTGGTGCATCTTCTGTCGGACCTTCTGCACAACATCTTGTGTGGGGCGACTCTACCACTATATTCACCTGCCTATAGATTATTGAGAATAATCTATCTATTCCAGACTACAAGACTCCCTCATTGCTCTTCTGAGTCTTGGATATTATCAGCCGTGCTCTGGCACCTCCAACCTTGATACTAGAATATCTATTTCCCGTGTCAAGTGTCCCTTTGGCGGTGGTGGCTACTTCTCAGTGCCAGTCGCTGGCGCCGCAACGATCCTTGAATAAATATTTATTATCCCATTTATAGTTGACCTGGTTTGTAAATGGTCATGGGTCGCATGTGAAGGTCCCTTTAGCACCCTCAGTTAAGATTACCATCTGCGGCTTTATACCAGATGTCCCTGCCCTTGTGAAAAGTTCTACCAGGGCGCTTGCTCACAGTGCTAGCTGGGGTAGCCCCATATTTGTATGAGGCTTCTAACAACTACTTGCACTTAATTTGTTCTGATGTTGTCTGATGTCTCCTCAGTCTCAGCTACAAGTTTGCAATGGCTGGCGTGCATCCATAAGGCTCTTTCGGCGATCTTAACAACTGTCTGTATTGTAAGGAGCAGTTGAAACGGCCGCAGCCACCTCTTCGCCTTCCAGTTTCTCCTCCTGAAGTCCTTTACCACGATCCAGTCTCCGGGTTCTAGATCGTGCACCTTCCCTTCTGCTGGTTGGGATAGTGCTGCTTTCATTTGATTCTGTATTTGAGACAAAAGTGTAGACAATTTTATAAAGTAACATAACATCTGATACTCACAGTGGCCTGTTATCTGTCTTACATTTGGTCTTGGGCCAATTCCTGTGTTGGGCGGCCTACCAAACAAAATCTCAAATGAGCTAAGATTAGCTCTTCCTCTTTTCCTAAATCTCATGTACATTTGCACAATTGAAAGTGCCTTTGCCACTGTCACCCCTAGTTCTTTACAACATTTTGTCAATTTATTTTTTAGGATAGCATTTTCTCTTTCCACTGCCCCACCACTCGCTGGGTGGTAGGCAAAGTGTTGTCTCATATGTATTCCCAAATAATCACTGATCTGTTTTAAGGCATTATTGACAAATGGTGCACCATTGTCGCTACGAAGCCTTTCAGGAATGCCCCATCTCGGAATTGTTTCGTTAGCAAGGCCTGTTTAGACGTGGGGAACGCTTCCACCCATTTGGAAAACATATCAACTATTACCAGACGATGCCGTTTCCCTTCGCTGGGCCTTAGTTCAATAAAATCTAACTGTAAATGTTCAAAGGGTTTTTGGAGTTGGGGGTGTGCTGTCTGACTCATCAGTATTCCCCTCCCCACATTATTAGTGGCACAGATAACACATTGTTCATAATATTTCTGGGAGGATTGAGCAAATCCCTTCGTGCACCAGTGTGTTGAAATACTGTCATACATCCCCCCTTTTGACACATGGTCCTTATCGTGTGTCAGTTTGGCGTAGAATGGAAAAAAAATGATCGTGGTAGGCAAGGTTTACCATTGGGGACCATAACATACCCTTCCCTCACGCTAAAACCTGCTTTTGTCCACTCACACATTTCTTCCTGTGACTGTAACTCCCGTACGTTGCTGCTGATGTACAATTTTTGTCATACACATGTCAAACTGATCACTTATCGGCTGCTGGGCTGCCGTCCTTCCTGCTGAGCCTGCCCTTGCATTAGCTTGAGAAATAGAATCGTTACTTTTCGTGTGGGCTTCAAATTTAAACACAGTGATTGATTTCGGCAATAGGACCGCTACCACGAGGTCATAAATCAGGCCACGGTGTGTGATTGGCTTTCTGGTAGAGGTCAAGAAGCCCCTGTGTTTCCACAGGGTTCCAAAATCATGTACAATCTCCAAATGCGTACCTGCTGTTGATTCACTGTCTTCCCCTTAGCCAATTTGCATGCCTCAATCAAGGCAATCAGCTCTGCCGCTTGTGCTGATAGATGAGAAGGGGATGACCCCGCTTTGACTACCTCCTGGGAAATCTCTACAGCATACCCAACACAATTCTGACCTGTCTCCTTGCTCCTGAATGCTGACCCATCCACACACAAAAAAACTTCATATGCATTCTGAAGTGGTGGATCCTGCAAGTCTGGTCTAGGGCTGCAAATTTCATTAGTTGGAGCGACACAATCATCCGGGTCACCATGTCCTTGATTGGGGAGAAGGCTAGCAAAGTTAAGGATGTTGCATCGCTTTATTGTAATGTTAGGCATCTCCAGTAACACAGTACTTTATCTGAGCCAACGTGCAGCCGACATGTGTGCTGTCTTGTGCTCGGAAAGCAGTATGGATACTGCATGTGGGACCAGTAGGTTTAATTCACTACAGCCAAATATAACCCTGGAAACGACAACAGCCTTTTCAGCTGCAGCAACAGCTCGCAGGCATTGAGGCAATCCTGCCGCTACGGGGTCGAGTTAAGCTGGAAAATATGCTACCGGCCTCAATTTTCCCCCATGATCCTGCAACAGCACAGATATCATGCAGCCACGATTCTTATCTTCTGTTTGTACAAAATAATTGTTTGGATTCGAAATCCCCAGTGTAGGTGTAATTTGGAGTGCCTTTTTTCAATTCAGCAAAGGCATTCTCGGCCTTTGGGGCCCACTGCAACGGACTCTGGTTCTTCAACCCTTTGCCATGGGCTATGTCACTTCGGTGTGCCTCAAGGGTTGCGTAATGTGGGATAAACATTCTACAGTAGGTACACATGCCGCAAAAGTGTGAGGCTTTGGAATTTGATGGATTGCTTGAACTCTGTGTTGACCAATGACTTTCCCTTATTCAGATATTAAGTGACCTAAGAACGTCACCTGTTGTTGCACAAATTCGTGAGAGTAGCTTTATGCCTTTCCCTCCCTGGATAGCAGAGCAACGCAAGGGTGTCCTTCTCACCTTGTTCCTCTGTCAGTGCTGCTATTAAGTAATCGTCTCCATACTGCAGAAGGGCTGACCCCGGGGTTAGAACAAGAGTCTCCAGACTTTTGCGTAGACCCTCATTATATATGGAGGACTCACAATAACCTTGATAAAGTCACGTGAAGGTATGTGCTTTTCCTTTGAATGAAAGAGCGAACAAGATTTGACTATCTGGGTGCACAGATACACTAAAGAAGGCGATTACTTAATTAACAACAGAGAACAATTTACTGTCCGTTGGAATTTGAGCTCGTATAGTATAGGGAAACATCTGGGGCGTGCGGGACAATAGCATTATTGATTTTCTGCAGTTCTTGAACAAACCTTCATTCCTCCAGTTGACCGGGAATGCTTGTCTTTTTGACTGGAAAAATGGGAGTTCTCACCAGTGAGTTTTCACAGTGGATCATCACTAAAGCCTTGAGGAGGGATTCAAAGATTGGGTGAATTCCTTCTATGGCCCCGGGTTTAAACGGGTATGGTGCTCTGCAAGGACGATTCTCAACTTCGGCGTTACTCTTAGGGGTTCACAGCCTGTATGAGCCCCACATCATGTGGCTTTTGCCCCCAACTCAGTAGGGGGTGCTTTTAATCTTGGGTGCGAGACGTCTATCTTTGGGAAACACCAGGCTACCCTACTAGGCTATTCAGGGCTCGCGGGGGTTACCTGGACTGTCCTAACTGCCTGAGTTAGCCAATTCAATTTCTTCCTAAATGTCCGCATATCTGCATTGAAGCACATACTCACATCGCCCCTGAAGACCCAACCTTTAGTTCTTTGAGCCTTTAGCATCCATGGTCCAAAATCCTGCCACCTGTCACCGGAGGCCTTCGCAAGTGACACATGAGGAGCCGAGCTTTCCACATCAAAAAGGTAGCGTTCGCTTGCTGTGACAGATACTTTAGATAAGTTTACCCTGACTTCACATCTGTGATCACTCCAATAAAATTCGCAAAGTAACAACTGATCTGGTTTAACCAATCTCCTGAACCAATCCTTCTCATATGGTTCATCAGGGCAATCGCAGTGTATGTGTGCTGTGCAATGCAGCATGCCCTCAGTAAGAAAATCGGTGTTAATAGGATTAACATGGTTCCTTGCTTTCAAAGTGAGTGAATCACTTACTGAACTTATCGCTCTCTGGCTTAATCGCCATTCATGGGTCGTGGGTCATGGTTACAGCCTGCACGGCTAAATCTTAACTTTGAATTCCCTGCAAGCTCGTCGGAGTACTGAGCAAATCCAACACCTGTCTCCCAATGAGATCCCGACCCATCAGATTTCAAGGACAAAATTTCGATGACAAGAATGAGAATTGGAATGTTTCTCCATTACTAGTTTTGCACAACAGGGATGCAGAAAATCTCTCTCGTACCACGAATCTTGATGTACCCATTGTGTTCAGCAACCTACCACTCATCTTTATTGGCGTCGATTGTCTAAACTGGTTTAATTTAACGATTGAATATGTTGCTCCTGCATCTACCAAAAAGGTAACTATTGTACCTTCCACATATAACATAAAGGTAGGCTTCAACTTATGCACAACATTGTTATATTGACACATTGTCCACACTTTGCAATCACAGCGCTCAATATAGAGGTGGGACATGTCTCAGTGCCCATAAGGTTAGTAGAAGAGATTAGCATAGGCGAGTCTTTATTACCAAGTATAAGGGAAAGAGACTTACTTGTACCTTGTGGGCTGCCCCCCTCCACCTCAGCCTTCCTGTCCGTCACCAGCCTCCAGGGCTGATTGGGGCTGTCTGTGCGGGCACTGTCTCGCCCAGTGGTCCATTGCTCCGCAAAGAAAGCACCCGCCAGATCTACCTCTGCCAGCGGCTCTTCCACAATCCCTTCCTCTTCCTCTTCCCCGACCTCCACCACTCCCTCTCTCTCTTCCAGCAGCACCTCCCTCCAATGGCTGGGTGACCATTTGCATCATAGTAAGCTGAGCCTTATGTGCTTGCTGTTCCATCTTTAGTTTCCGCTTATCCTTCTCTTGGGTAAGCAATTTATCAGCTCGTATCGCATGTTGTTCTCTCAAATTCAGCTTTCTCGCATCCCAGGTAATACTGGTGTCTTTTACTTCTTTCCCTACTTCGTCCTTCATTCCATTGATGAAGCTGTTCCTCAGGTGTGCATCATACACTGTTATTTCTGCTGCCGTTATGTCACTGGGTGGTCTCGGTCCACTATGGGAGTAATGGACTTCAGTGAGGCACGTAAGGTACTGGGACACTGTCTCACCTTCTCGTTGTTTCCACATTGCAATTAAGGTCATGTCCATTCGCACTTGGAAGGCCGCCCTACAGACTGTTGCCAGCGTTGCAACAAAAACATTGAAGTCTTCGTTCTCTTCTGCTTACTGGTCAGTTGATCTGGCATAGACATTTACGGCTGACCAGTTATATTGATTTTGGCGACATTGGCACCCAGGTTTTGTCCCAGGAGACATCTCATCTCATGTGATAAGTTACAAAACTCGGTATAGAACTTTGTCACTTCTTCGGTGAACTTATTACCTCCAACATCGCATAGGTCAGGCAACTGCCCATAGGAACTTACCAAATCCTTCATGGTCCATGGTCGGTGGACCAGAATTGTGCCCTCTTCGAGACCTGCAACATCAGCCATTGGTGCTTGCAGAACTACCTGGTGAGATGGTTGTATGCCAATACTCTCATCGTCTGACTCATCATCCATCGTGGGGAAATCGCGAGCAGTGCCTGGATACCTTTTTGTCTTGGAGTGACTGTCGCCTTTTTGGGCTACTTGCTTCAATTAGTTTCAGGTGTGACTAGGTATCGGTTATTCAGCACACCTGGAGGCGACGGTTGCTGACTTGGAATCTTCACCAGGCGGATTTTGTAGAGGGCGGTAGATCTCGGAGGGCAGTCATTAAGGTCAGGATCTGGAACAGACTTAAGACACTATACAGCTTCATTAGTTTGCTTTCCTCACGCGTCTGCATGTGCGCGAGCATTTGTATGCGCATTTGATCTCTCTTTTACTTGAGATTTCCTTTCTTGATATCAGCCTTAGCTTTTCTTATGTTATTAGCACTCCAATTCACAGGTTCTATTTTTCCCTTCCGTTTCTCCTTCTCTCTCTCCTCCATCCTCGGCCTCCATATTTCCAACTGACGTTTACTGCCTCCTCCAGAAAACCAAATTTCTTAATCCACAACTCTAACTGCTTTACAGAATCTGGGCCGTAATCATTTAGCATGTACTGTATTTTTAGATGGCCATTCCAAGTCCTCTGTGGACTCTCTTTTCGTTTGCACTTGCAACCACCCATTTTTAGCATTATTGGAAAATTGTTCATCTGTCTCTCTCTCTCTTGCGGTACCATTATCTTTATCCCTTTGACTTGCTTTTTTTTTATTCGACTGGTCGCAAGGCCGGGCTGAATATTCCCAAAGTTCACCAAAAAGGAGCTGTCTCCTCGACTGCAGAATTCAGCACAGTGTTTGCAAAGTTCAGAAAAGTATTAAATTTAGCAAAGCATTCTCGTTCAGAATTCACAGTAAAGGTTAATTTTGTTAATTTTCCATTAAAATAGGCAAACAAAAGGAAAACATCATCCGTTACGAGTTGCAACACAAAGTGAAGAACCAAGTTTAGATAATAAAAATTGAACATCCCTCAGATTAATTGGAAAGTGAGGAACTTCTCAAAAAAAGTGACAGATTATTTGATTATGTTCCAGATGAATATCGAAATGATCTGGAAGTGTTATTAAAATCAAATGGGGACATGTGTTGGATTAAGCTCCGAAGTACAAATATTATTATGCATGATATAGATACAGAAAATGCTGTTCCAAATAAGCAATATGCTTATGAAACTAAACCTCTAAAATTCACACATGTTCAAATGGAAATTGTTTGCATGGTCAAAGACAATATAATCGAAATGAGTTGTAGCAACTGGAGCTCACACAATATAAAGTTGCTGAAACCAATTGCAACTATTCATCATGTGTGGACTATCGCAAAGTCGATGGCATTACAAAATCTGATTCATATCCTACTTCATGTTTGGATGACTCAATTTAGAAAGTGGGACAAGGTGCATAGATTTCAAAGGTGAACCTGTTCAGAAGATATGGGCAGTTGTCTTTATCTGAAAGAACAAAGGAAATTTCAGCCTTCCTGACACGGAATGGTCTGTAACAGATAATCGTCATGCTATTTAGTATGAAAAATGAGCCAGGTGCGTTTCAAAGACTTGAATGATAAAGTGATTTCCGATTTAGCTAACTGTGTAGTGTACATCGATGTTATGGTGATTTTCAAGCGTTCATGACAGGATTATTTGAAAAATATATCTGAATTATTTGGGAATAGGTTAGCTTTGAGAAGCAGACGTGAAGATAAACCTTGCTAAGAGTGAGTTCAAAAAAGCTCAAGTTACGTTCCTGCGTTATGTTATTGAACATAGACAAGTGACCCCAAAAGCTGTGAACATAAAAGTTATTCGGGAGTTTCATATCGCATTGTTGAAGAGGAAATTACGATTCCTGGAACTGAGTAGGTGTATCCGAATTTTAGAAGTATGGTTGCTCACTAGCTGACTTGTTGAAGAAGAGCACAAAGATTCAGCAGGCGCAACAATGTCAAAGACATTTGTTGCTTGGGATCTGTGTAAGCCGCTATTCCAGTTTTCCTCACACCTAATTACATAATGCCGTTCAATGTTGTCGTTGTTGCAAATGACTTGCGTGACTTTGCTGGTCGCTTGCAAGAGGACAATCAGAAAATAAGAAGACCTATTGGATTTTTCTTTCAGTAAATGGAATAACAATCAACTGAAATATTCCACAATTGGAAAGGAGGTTTTGGGTTGGTGTTGGTATTCCAACATTCCAATATTTATATTTGCAGTAATGACTCTGAGACAATTGTATATACTGTCACTAAGGGGTTAAAGTTTTTGGAAAAAAATGAGGATGAAAATTCAAGAATCTTCAAATGGAAGTCATATGACAGACATACTATTTGAAAGTTAAACTTGTGACAGAATGAGAAAACGTAATTGTCAAAGGGTTGCTGCGACTTTGAGGAAGGAAGTTGTGAACGTTTGGTGATGGGAAAAGAACAGATTAAAATGGACTGTAGTAGCGAATGTTTGCATATTAGAATCCATGTGATGCTTAAGTATTGCATTGTATTATTCGTATAAAACGAATTCTTTTTCAAAAATGAGGAGTTTTTGTATATTAATGGTTATTTTCTTTTAGGGAGGAAGTGTGACGATGCAATGACTTTAAGATGCTGGACTGAGGTTGAAACAGAGCTACTGAGCGTTCTGTTCAAAGCCATAAAGTGAACAACTTGTAAGGACTTAGTTTTTTTTATTCGTAAAGTTGGAAATATCGACGCAGCCTGAATGAGTAGGCTCCAGCTTCCAAAAAACCACGTTTTATAATTTGACGTTCAGCAATTGCTGGTGTCTGAAGACAGATGTGGGAGTATTATTCCTCTCATTCTTTAGGCAAAAGTGCAGAGACTGTTTTATTTCTGCTCGAATTGTATGTGAGGTAATCTTTTGTACTGAATTTGCATTTGCCAAAGTTGTGTTCCTCGCAGGTTACTAAATTGGAGCAGTTTCTACTTAGTGGTTAAATCATCTATTATTCCATTAAATTCTTGAAGCAGCATACCCCATCGACGTGAGAAAACATCTTTTCTCCTTAATCTTTGGCTTAGAATCAGAAGGGAGATCAATGACAAACACTGATTTGCAATATGTTAAATTGTATGTGCCATAATTATCTGATCTGTGCCATTCTGCTTGGATATAAATCAAGAATATTATTAGTAGACTTACTACTTGCCAATCCATCAATTTTCCATTCATCATAAAATTCTTAAACTCCATTCCATTTTCTGATGTGCATGCTATCAAAAAAGTTGGAGAAACTGTGCTCGTTTTCCATTGAAAATATTGTGATAGGTTGAGCTATTATATTTCAAATGAAATCCTAAATCATACAAAAATCTCGGAGCTTTTTCCATATTACTGGCTTTCCCACGCATTATAGTTGCTTACGCATATAACTATGGATCAAACAATTAACAAAAATATAACCTGACATTTTTCTTACCGTCAGAAATTATTTTAAAATTTAAGTAGATGCATTAATGTTTTATTTCAAGTATACAATACATTAAACTCGACAAACAAAACATCACCATGTTTTTTGATTGCATACTTTTCTTCGCAGGATCAGCCGTGAGGCAGAGGCAGAGAATCTCCAATTTGAATATTTTGCATTTTCTCTGAAAGAAGGGAAGAACTGGTCATTATTTCAATGTTTGCAATGAAGGTTGTTCCATTTCATTTGACGCCTTGGAATCCAGGCTAAGCTGACGATGTTATTACCTTTGTAGTCACGCGTTATATTTTAGCCTTCTTTTCATATACCACATAAGCTATTGCCTTTGATGTCGGCTTCATCTTTCTCAGCATGCACGAACACAGAATTAGAAACTAAACAAGTAGTAATTTATTGTAGCTCGAAGATCAGTCATTCTCATTGCTTTTTGAAACAATCAGAATCTTTACTCCTCTTGCCATTTTAAGAGGTTGTTTCAATGAAATTCATTTCACATTTTAATATGTCTAACGAAACTGTAAGATCTAACCTGGTAAAGTTGGTATTTTCTATGCAGATTGTTCCTTTGTTACCAATAATGAACATTAGGGTGCTGCGAATAAGGATGTTATTTGTAGAACTAATTATTTGGTATAACATTTTTATGCAGCATAGGGCAGCGGGTCTGGGTTGGTTGCTCTTCGGATAGTCCACGTGGACTTGATGGGCCATGGACTGTTTCCACACTGTGGAGATTCTATGAGTTATGCAATAGTTCCGTTTTTGGAGTTGTCAACGTTTTGTTCCATAAGAGACAACAACATTCGTCTTTTAGCTTTAGTCATGTTACATGCTGTAATAAATATCATGATGTTTGATCTTGTCGAATTTGACGACAATGTTTGGATTTTTCTGGTGGTATTCCATCCAGAAACCCTTCTGATTGCAAAACTTCCCAACGTAAGATGAATAGTCGGAGACATTTAGATATATTCATAGCCTTGCAAGCTCATAGATAGGCTAGTATCTTTCTCTGCCCACAGGATAGTTAAGGTTAAAACACAGTCCTTTGCATCTGAAATCACATTTGCTCGACACCTGAAAAAGATCATTAATTTCACACACTGAAGTTCACCAATGAACAAAAGCATTTTGTACAACTTTGAAAAGTGGTAACGCAGTCATCATAAAGCTCTCTATTTATTTTAATGACAATTTTTAAAAGTTGAATTCGAATTTCAATAATTGCCATGCTGGCATTTGAGCCCACTGCTGTAGAATACTAACTTGAGATTTTTGGTTTTCTGCCCAGTAAAATCATCAATATATCATTATGAACATGCTTAACTGGGAAAGTTATAGTTAAATGGATATGAAATATTATTTTATTATAATTAATTTCGGGCTGTAACAGGCTGCTCATTTCGTGAGGTATTTTAGGTGTTGGCGGTGATTTCCTCGGATTTCAGGGACAGCAATTACGGTTTTATATGCTATTGTATTGTTTTGGAAGTTTGGAAAAAAGGGTACAACAACAGCTCTTCTAAAAGGAAGAGAAAAAGGCAAAGACAGCACATGGTGAGGTTAGTGTAGAAGAGACAGAGAGAGCGAGAGAGAGAAAGAAACCCACACTGCTAACGGACACAGCAATGAACATGCACAGTTACTGCCGTTGCTGTTGAATTAATGTATTGCTAGACATCGGAGAGCATCTGGGAAAATTAACAAATAGTGAAATTCTCAACTGATCTTGGAGGAACCTGCTTGGGAGAGATAACAACGTAGAGACAGATAATTGAATAGCTTTAAATGTGGCCACGGGGCCTTGCTGTAAGTCTGCAGTAGTGAAGAGAGTGCAATCTTTCTTCTTTAGACGTTTTATTGAGATATGTCTCTTGATTAAACTTCAAAATATAAGTCATAAGTATTGATTTAGCTGGGATCAGTGTTTTGACGTGAAATAATACGGCGCTATTTTCTGGTTCTGCATATTAGAAGAAGCAAAAATTGCCCCCAGTAGAGTGATGCGCTCTTCTTGTTGGATGTGGGAGTTTAGGGAAAGTTTATGTGTTACTGAGGTTTACAATGTCGTTGGTTGTGAATCCTATCGAATTGAATGGAATGGTTGGATTCACAGTCAGAGGTAATGAGAAATTCACAGGAGCAAGGGGGTCTGATATATGGCACTTACAGGAATGGAGAAAAGTCGCAGATGCAATCACATAGAAAGATTAACTCCTGGAAAGGTAAGAGAGAAAGGAACATAGTGCAGCAATCTTCTGTGCCTGACCATATTTCAAACAAGGATGCTATTTTGGAAAACGTAGGGTGCGATGGATTCCAAGGGGAATATAGCACGTAATCATCCAAGTTTCTGCTATTTAGACTGGCTTTAATGCAATGAGGGGTACGTCGAGTTCGAAGAGATTGATTGTGTTAAGGGACTCTCTAGTCCGAGGTACAGACATGTTTCTGTGGCCAGCAGCGAAAAATCAGAATGGTGTGTTGTTCTCTGGTGCTAGGATCAAGGACGAGAGGGTGGAGGATGCTCTCAAGGGGAAGGGGGCCCAACAGGAGGTCATTATATACAGTGGAACCAACGATGTAGGAAGGGAAAAGATTGAGACTATGAAGGGAGATTACAGAGTTTTAGGCAGAAATTTTGAAAAGGAGGCTCTCGAGAGTAGTAATATCTGATTACTCCCGTGCTACGAGCCAGTGAGGGTAGTAAGAGGAGGATAGAACAGATGAATGCATAATTGAGGAGCTGGAATATGGCAGAAGAATTCACATTTTTGGACCATTCAAATCTGTTTTGGGGTGGAAGTAATTTGTACAAGATTGGCGAATTGCATCTGAATAAGAAGGGGATTAATATACTGGCAAGGAGATTTGCTAGAGCTGCTCGGGAGGAGTTAAACTAGTAAGGTTGACGAGGTGGGAAGATAATGAGGAAAGAGATCAATCTGAGATTGGGACAGGTGATAAATGACACGAGCCAAATTGTCATGGAAGGCAGGGACAAAGTAGAGAACAAAGTGGGACTGATAAAATAAACTGCATTTATTTCAATCAGAAATAATGTGGCCCAATCGGAAAGGCAGTTGGAACTCAGGGCATGGGTAGGAACACGGGATCGGGATTTCATAGCAATTACAGACACTTGGCTCAGGGATGGACATGAAAGACAGCTTAATATTCCAGGATACATATGCTGCAGGAAGGACAGAAAGGGAGGCAAGAGACGAGGGGGCGTGGCATTTTTGATAAGGGATAGCATTACAGCTGTACTGAGGGGGGATTACCCGGAAATACATCCAGGGATGTTATTGGGTGGAACTGAGAAATAAGAACGGGATGCCCTCCTTATTGGGATTATATTATAGATCCCTTCATAGTCAGAGGGAAACTGAGAAACAAATTTGTAAGAAGATCTCCATTATCTGTAAGAATAATAGGTTGGTTATTAACTTCGGAGTTAACTAGGGGTTTAAATTGAGAGGAATTTATTAAGAATGTACAAAACTATATTTTGATTCAGTGGTTGGATATACAAACTAGATAACGTGAAAAGCTTGATGTACTCTTGGAAAATATGGTAGAGCAAGTAACTGAGGCGTCAGTGGGGGAGCACTTAAGATAATAATGCTATTAGCTTAAAAATAGTGATTGAAAAGAATAGAGCAGATGTAAAAGTTGAAGTTCTAAATTGGAGAAAGGCCAATTTTTGAAGGTACCTGACAAGAAGTTACAAAAGCTGATTGGGGGCTGATATTCGCAGGTACAGAGACAAATGGAAAATCTGAAGCCTTCAGAAATTATATAATGAGGGGCCAGAGAAAGTATATTCCTGTTCGGGGGAAAGAAAAGACTGGTAGGCGTAGGGAATGCTGGATGAATAAAGACATCGAGGGTTTATTTAAGAAAAAGAAGGAAGCATATGTCAGGTTTGGACAGGATAGATCAAGTGAATCGTCAGAGGAATATAAAGGCATTAGAAGTATACTTAAGAGGGAAATTAGGAGGGCAAAATGAAGCATGAGATAGTTTTCGCAAATAAAGTTAAGGAGAACCCAAAACGTTTTTACAAGTACATTAGGACAAAGGGGTAAGAAAGGAGAGAATAGGGCCCCTCAAAGATCAGCAAGGCCTTTTGTGCAGCTTTAGGAGATGGCGGAGTTAGTTAAGGAATATTTTGCATCAGTGTTTACTGTGGAAAAGGACATGGAAGTGTTAGTATGTAGCGAAAGAGAGTGAAATCATGAAAAATGTCCATATGACAGAGATGGAAGTACTGGATGTCTTCAAATGCACAAAAGTGGATAACTAAGCAGGACCTGATCAGCTGTTCTCTAGAACTCGATGGGAATCAAGGAAAGTGATTGCTGGGCCTCTGGCTGAGATATTTGTGTCATCGATAGATATAGGTGAGGTGCCGAAAACCGGAACTTGGCTAATGCAGTGCCATGATTTAAGAAAGGTGTTAAGTCAAACCAGGGACCTATGGACCAGTGAGCCTGACTTGGTGGTAGGTAAGTTGTTGGAAGGAATCGTGAGGGACAAGTTGTACATATATCTGGAAAGGCAAGGACTCATTAGAGATAAAATCAATGATTGCAGATGCTGGAAACCAGATTCTGGATTAGTGGTGCTGGAAGAGCAGCAGTTCAGGCAGCATCCAAAGTGCAGCGAAATCGACTTTTCGGGCCAAAGCCCTTCATCAGGAATAAAGGCATTGAGCCTGAAGCGTGGCTAGATAAGCTAGAGGAGGGTGCGGGTGGGGAGAAAGTAGCATAGAGTAAAATGGGTGAGTGGGGGTGGGGATGAAGGTGATAGGTCAGGGAGGAGAGGGTGAATGGATAGGTGGAAAAGGAGCTAGGCAGGTTGGGCCTGTCCAGACAAGTCATGGGGACAGTGCTGAGCTGGAAGCTAGGAACTAGGATAAGGTGGGGGAAGGGGAAATGAGGAAACTGTTGAAGTCCACATTGATGCCCTGGGGTTGAAGTGTTCCAAGGTGGAAAATGAGGCGTTCTTCCTTCAGGCGTCTGGTGGTGAGGGAAGCGGTGGTGATGGAGGCCCAGGACCTCCATGTCCTCGGCAGAGTGGGAGGGGGAGTTGAAATGTTCGGCCATGGCGTGGTGTGGTTGATTGGTGCGGGTGTTCCAAAGATGTTCCCTAAAGCGCTCTGCTAGGAGGCGCCCAGTCTCCCTAATGTAGAGGAGACCGCATCGGGAGCAATGGATACAATAAATGATACTGGTGGATGTGTAGGTAAAACTTTGATGGATGTGGAAGGCTCCTTTAGGGCCTTGGATAGAGGTGAGGGAGGAGGTGTGGGCACAGGTTTTACGGTTCCTGCCGTGACAGGGGAAAGTGCCAGGATAGGAGGGCGGGTTGTAGGGGGGCGTGGACCTGACCAAGTAGTCACGGAGGGAACAGTCTTTGCGAAAGTTGAAAAGGGGTGGGGAGAGAAATATATCCCTGGTGGTGTGGTATTTTTGGAGGTGGCAGAAATGTCGGCAGATGATTTGGTTTATGCAAAGATTTGTAGGGTGGAAGATGAGCACCAGGGTCGTTCTGTCCTTGTTAGTGTTGGAGGGGTGGAGTCTGAGGCGGAGTTGCGGGATGTGGACGAGATGCGTTGGAGGGCATCTTTAACCATGTGGGAAGGGAAATTGTGGTCTCTAAAGAAGGAGGCCATTTGGTGTGTTCTATGGTGGAACTGGTCCACCTGGGAGCAGTTACAGCAGAGGCGGAGGAATTGAGAATACGGGATGGCATTTTTGCAAGAAGTAGGGTGGGAAGAGGTGTAATCCTGATAGCTGTGGGAGTCGGTGGGTTTGTAAAAAATGTCAGTGTCAAGTCGGTCGTCATTAATGGAGATGGAGAGGTCCAGGAAGGGGAGGGAGGTTAAATATGCTGGGGCTGTTTTTCCTGGAGCATCAGAGGCTGAGGGGTGACCTTATTGAGGTTTATAATATCATGAGGGGCATGGATAGGGTAAATAGACGAAGTCTTTTCCCTCGGGTTGAGGAGTCCTGAACTAGAGGGCATAGATTTAGGGTGAGAAGGGAACAATATAAAAGCGACCAAAGGGGTAACGTTTTCATGCAGAGGGTGGTGCACCTCTGGAATGGGCTGCCAGAGGAAGTGGTGGAGGCAGGTAAAATTGCAACATTTGAAAAGTGTCTGGATGGAGAAATGAATAGGAAGATTTGGGGGGACATTGTCTGGGTGCTGGTAGATGGGACTAGATTGAGTTGGCATATCTAGTTGGCATGGACCACTTGGACCCAAGGGTCTGTTTCCACGCTGTACATCTCTATGATGATGACTCTAATTAAGAACTTATTTAAGAGAGATACTATTTAATTCTACTTGTGCAATGTCCCGAGGGTATTCGACCTGTTTTACTATAGTTGTCTTGTTATCTTTTACTGCATCCTATACTGAGACAAGAGTTACTCTGGTCCATTTAGTTTTTATTGCATACATCCGAAATTCACTTCACTCCAGTCCAGATAGTCTGCAATTTTTCAGCAAGCTTTTGCTATATTGAGGGAACATTCAAACTGGACACGAAAATTCCTGCATAGTTTTGATGGTTATACTAGGTATATAAAACAGCATGGAAAATTACATGAAATTAAGTTGCTGAGGCATCTCAACTCCAGTTTACAATTTGTGTATTGTTGATCGAATGTGTGACCAACCAGTCGTACTGGCCTAATATGTGGAGGAATAATCATGCTCTTTATAAACTGAAATAAATTTTGGCTGTGCTTTCACTTGTAATACTTTCAATATTTCCACTGAAGTGATGATTCAAACAAAACCAATCAACAAATTGAATAAACATAGGAAATGTGTATAATTTCGTGTTGACAAACATTCCAGAACTATTTCAATGGTGGTTATCTGTGTCATGAACAATGGATATTAAACTTTAAAAAATAAAGGAATAGGCAGCAATATTTCTCTTTTCGAAAAAATGAACTTTGCAGCATTCTAAATTTTGATTGTGCAGAAATAAGCTGATTGATTTCTTCTTTCTGCAGCTAATTTATTGACGATCTTCATACTATCAAATGGAAAGTGTGGCCTCTCCTCCTGCATCGTTCGATACATGATGTCTATGGCAATAGCCGATCTACTTGTTCTGATATTCAATGTAATACTTTATGAACTCAACGAAACGTATTTCCCAAATTCGTTCCTAAACTTCACGACAATTTGCAGCCTGAAGCACATTGTTGGTTTTGCAGCTATTGACTGTTCTGTTTGGTTAACTGTTTCTTTTACCTGTGATCGATTTGTAGCCATTTGTTGCCAGAGATTAAGATTAAAATATTGCACTGAAACAATGGCTTCCATTATTGTCGCAACAGTGTGTATGTTGAGCATTTTAGAAAATATTCCGGTTTTCTTTGTATTTAAACCTGGGGAAATAGTTAACAGTGTACGGTGGTACTGTACGTTGAAATCTGGTTTCTATACTGTACATGCATGGGTGACATATTCGTGGATAGACAGTATTTTAACTCCATTCGTGCCATTTTTTTCAATACTTATCGTTAATGCTTTGACAATTAGGCATATATTAATGGCAAGCAAAATTCGCAAGGCTCTGCGAGGGAAAGAGAATGGTAAATATCAAAATGATTCAGAGGACCAGAACCGAAGAAAATCCATCATTTTGCTTGTTGCTGTATCGGCGAGTTTTATACTGCTTTGGATGGTCGCCACTATTCATTATATGTGTGTAAAATTCACCGATGCTGAACATTTTTATAGTGACTACAGTCACCCTCTTGTCGTGATGCAACAGGTTGGATACATGCTGCAGCTTCTCAGCCCATGTACAAATACATTTATTTACGCAGTTGCACAGACAAAATTCAGAACAGAGTTAATGATCCTGGTCAAGTATCCTTTGTCTTTAATTCTAATGTTTATTAAATATATACGATGTTAACACTATCTCTTTGATCAGGTGTCATTTTTTTCTTACTCAGTAATTGAATTTGCCTTTCCCGTCGAAAAGATTTTAAAAATGGCCCGAACGTTTCGACATCCACATCATATTGAACTAATGTAAAAAAATATCTCTACAGATTAACTTTTACTGTTTTGATTGTGTAACAAGATCATTACTCTGGGAATCCTTTACACATAAAAATATTGTCTGTTGCTCAGTGTATATTTATGGTACAGAGTTTAAATTCAATTTGAGAATTATTTGTTCCTGTACTTCACTCTTATTATTTTTAAAAATCATTTTCCACTATTGGCACCATTTGATACAGATGCTCATTGCTATATTTTTCATGGTAATGATACCTCCAGAGATCTTCCATTCAGACTCTCCAGAAACTAACATGTTTGCCAGAGGTGCTAGTTTGGTTACCTGGTCAGCCTTTCCTAGGAACTGACATGACTGCGAGAATACAGATGTGGTGAGTTCTTTATGAATTCTCAGACATGAAATGCTTATGCATTTAAAGTTTTCGATGCTAGTGATTTCCTCATCCTTTATAACATGCCAAAGGACGTTCATATGTTACTGACAGTGCCTTCTACTGAAATAGAGGCGGGTCCAGCATTTAATCAACAAAGGTTCAGTTATCGTTGGTAGGTCTAGCCGGACTTATGCCTTTCATTGGTAGAACTCATATTGAAGTTGATATCATTTTGAATCTCCTTCAATCGCAGTTACGTTTGAGCTGTCAATGTTAAGGTATTTAGATTTGCTGTCTGACCTTCAATTAAGAATGATATGTGCAGCACGTCTTTGGAATCATCCTGAACCTGAACAAGAAGTTTCATTACCTCAACACCTGCTAGCGATGAACTTTGTCTTCTACTTATTCTTACCATTACACAAGGAGGAAAAAGACAAAATAACTCTTCCTGTAGTTGTTCTGTATCTATCGCCTCATGTAAACTTTTCATAATTATCGAAGCTACATTTTTATGCTTGCCATATTCCCATGTGAAAATCAATTCCCTCAACAGCTATTTTTAAACTATACTGACTACCATTAATCCTGACGTTTGTCTTAAAAAGTCACATTACAACTAACCTTCAGAGATTTTCATCCTGTGTACGATTTACCAACATTTTAAAAGTTATTGAATTCATTGAAGTGAAAACTAAGTCCTCATCAGCAAATGTTTGATTAGACGCTTTATCCCTTTGTATGAATGTCCAGATTATGAATGTTCATTTGGAGTATAAACAATCATCTTCCCTTCAAACAAAAACTCTTCTCATCTCTCATCCACTATACATAATTCTGCACTCACAAGTGTTTACCTCGGTTTTCTTAATTTTGACAAAAGCTCTAATTTAATGCATGAAATTTTTGTTGCTGTTTATTTCCTGTTTGGAATAATTTATCCATGCTTCAATAAATTGCGTGGTTTTCCATTAGAGGTCCGACCATTCTGAAAGTTTGCTTCTTAACTTGTTACACTGAAAGCATCTAGGCTGCCGATTTGCATTTCTATCCTCAGAACATTCATTTGTTTTCTGAATGGGAAATTTTGTGGCATTCTCAAATACCCATATTAGGTGGGTTAGTTTCCTCCTTTCTACTTCTGCATTTCCCCTTTGGGAAGAAGGTTTACATTTATGAATTCGCTAATAGTCGGCAGATTATTACTGTCTATTAGCAATTGCTATTGCTTGCTCTTCAGTGTAAGTTTTTAAGAAAAAATATGATGAGATTTTTCTTTCAGTGCAACAAAGGAAATAATGCTTCATAAACGGTATCATGCTTGCTTTAAACCCATGTTCTCTCTCTCTTTTATTCATGTCATAATGCTAAATAAAATTTGCTCATTTCAATTCTTCTCATGAGGAGAATAAGGAACTTGCTTTCATACAGCTTCCCTCCTTTTACTGCAGAAGATAGACAGTTAATTCTTTCCAAAGAATCTGAGGTTTCAGACCTCACATTCACTTCCACAGAATTCTCTGCATTTTTGGTCCGATTGAATACTCGTGCCAGACAAAGGACATTGAATACTTGTTATTGAATATTGGTCACGGTCCCTCCAAACAATCAGCGGCTCTTGTCAGCTGAACCTGAATTTATACAAACCCTTTGACTATGATTAATCTGAAAATGTCTTTTCCCATGGTTTGAACAGACAAAAAAGAAAATCAACATTTACAGTGATTGTCAGGTAACTTGCTTTAGAATAAAAAAAGTTAATATCTTTAATGATCCTTGAATTTTCCAAACAGCCGCTTTCACATTTCTGGCAACAGTTAAAAAGACAGGAGTGTAAATTTTCTGGTCAAACCAGCAGTTTATTATCAAAACTTACCTGCGTGTTGATTTATCGGTATGAGTGATTTCTATTACCTTTTCATTTGAAAGGGGATCGTACTGTTACTTCTTTGATCATGCTACCAATATATGCACAATCGAAATACATACCTTAATTAGAAGATGCACAAGTTTGTAACAATATCGACAGCTGATAGAGTGTACAATAAGTTCGTTTCAAAAGCTTGGAATTTCTGAAAGTCGATATATCATGCTTTGACCATGAGCTACACAAATAAAGAGATGCACAACAAAACAAAAATAAACCGACTGGCGTAAAGTCTAACATTTGAATTATCACAAAATGTACATGCATAATTTGGCAGATCGCTTCAATTTGATTCGTCCAGAAATCTTATCACATCTATATCTTATGTTAGAAACAAAAATGTCCAACAATTTTGTAAGATGTTGTTAAATGAAATTGTATTCTCATATTTTTTTCCCAAGATATAGTTTTCAATTTAGAGAGAATGGAACAAATGAAAGTAGTGAGAATAATAATGGAGAAACAATGCAGGTGGCGCCAATACAAATATCCAAACAATTTGTGGGGAATGCAAAGCTACAACAGAAAAAAAAGAGCATCTGCCAGGGTGGTGAACAAGTTAAAAAATAGCGCCTGTGTTAAATAATTGGTGGATTTCTAAATGGTCTACAGTTGGGCCATCAGAGATCTTCCAGATCTCATTTTACTTAACTTGAATTACCATGGTTGCCAAGGAATCACATTGCTTCAATTCTGCTCCTCGAATCTTTGCAATTGAATGGAAAATATTAATCATACACACGTACTAAATTATTCACTCATTAAAATTGAATCAGAACTGAAGTAAAGTTTACAATTTGTGATAAGTTGTAATGAAATTTTATTTAATTACTCAAATAATCAAATCTCACATGTTATACTGGACGTAGCATAGCATCATTTTTCTCAATTAATCAAAACTTCCATCAAATCAGTAATCCCGTTTTTTCTCTCAAGTAATGTACTTTGAGAATTTGCATCGAACACCTAATTGCAGGAAGTCTGCGTCTCTTCAAAAGAAGTTATATATTGTTCACTAACTTGTGAACATTAGATTTTTTGAAAAGAATTATCATTTAATATAATTGTGATAAGTCCAGAACCGGTCATTAGTGCATCGGAAACTAGTATTGAGACATAGCAAGACATATTATTTAAATTCCTTTTCTTGAATAAGTCAAACGTATAAAACGCTTGGAACACTCAATATACCGGATATGCTTTAAGAAAATAACCGATTTTTCTGAACAACCTGTTCAAAACTTTTATTATGAAGAGGTAGAGCTTGAACTTGAGCCTTCTGACCCAGGTGGAGGGACAATAATAGTGCACCAAAAGACGGTCCCGGAATCTGCTCTATTTAAGTTTTTAAAATCTACTTTTCTCATTAACCAGTTTATTGATGTTGTCAAGCACGAAACTGTCGTTTTTTAACTTTATACTAACATACTTCCTGCCTGACCCCTCAATCTCCAGTTGAAGGTCGGTGTAGATGATATTCAATTGACAAAATACTTGCTACCCAACCACCGATTCATATAAATCTATAATGCATATCTAAGCGAGAATATCTGTTGACTGTCAGCTCATAATCCCCACAGAGATCGACCAAAGAATCAAGTTTTACAACTGGGACTACTGGTAGCGTCCAGTCAGCAAAAATTGCTGGGCATATAATGCTAATGTCCGTTACAGTTTAGCTTCTGCTTTGGTATGGAGGGCACATGTCATGACTTGAATCACTTTGGTTGAATCTCCAGGACTACATTAGCTTTTGCCCTGGCGCCTTTCATCTTCCTGAGCACTCTTACAACATTGACCAATGACTTCACCAAAGCACACTATAAAGATTAGCTGCCAATCCAGGCAGACTTTCCGAAAGCAGTCCCTTCCCAAAAGTTGCTGAACTGGCCCTTGCCCCGAGGTTAATGTTGTCGGACTGTCTGTTGTCCATGATCATGGAATCATTGCAGTGCAGCTAAAGTCTATTTGGCTCACTAAGTTTGCTCAAAGTCGCCCAAAAAGCATCCCACCCTATGAATATAACCTCACATTTAGCATAGTCAACAAGCCTCATCTGGCGAGGCAATTTAACATGGTGAATCCATGCACATCCTTGGTCTGTGGAAAGAAGCCGAAACACCTGGAGGAAACCCACACAGACATCGGAAGAACGTGCAAACTCCACACAGACAGTCGCCCAAGGTTGCAATCGAATCCTGGTCCAGTGAAGCAGCAGTGCTAAAACTTGAACCACTGACAGCATCTACGTTAATTTTGGTTACAGTATTCCCAATAGTACGTGAGGACTCACCAGTGCATGTGACTAATATGACTCTATTATATTGCAGGTTTAAAGGAAAGATGGAACACCAGAATTCCCTAAATGTTTGCTCCCCAGCAATGGGCACATCTATGCCAAAATTCATGTTTAGGGGATGATCATTTCCCAGAGAGTTTTTTCTCTCAATCCGAGGTCGCTTGAGAGCAGTGATGCAAATTAGCTGTATCAATTCCTAATCCTTGAGCTGATTAGTTTGCAAAACGCGGTCTTCAGTTGGCTTCACCCTTTGTCGTTGGGAAAATGTATATCAACTGTTTCAGTTGCCTCGTCTGAGGAATATTCTATGACGACAAGTGTGACATGGATGTTCTTCTCATCATTGTATTGCGGAGAATAGTCCTGTGCAATTCTCTGGCTTACAGCCTCTGACTCCAATCACCTTTCCTTCGTAACACACAGAAGTCACGAGTTGTATCCTGCTGGGGACTTGGGTCTGTGTCATGTGCGTCAACCATATTTGACGACACCACCGTTTGAGATTCCTCAGTCCCTTTCCTTTGTTTTGTGGGGAAAGGGCCAGTCTATTGCTTTCTCGAGGAGTGGACTTGGTTCAGTCATCAGATGTACTTGTTTTCAGATGTAATATAATGAATTCCACCGTCTTGAACACAATCAGGAAAGAGTTTATTTATAGGAATATTACGATATAATAGATAGCTTGGTGTTGTACTGGTCTGCTACTATTTCTAACAGTTTATCGAAAGGGTTTGATTCCAGGGTTGTCAGCTGGGCTAAACTCTGTATGATGCTGAGAGTTAGGGATCCTCAAGTGGGCTGCTAAATGATGCTTTGGGTGATCCCTTCTCTTCCATTTGCCTGGATAAAAATATTATAATTCTTTTGAGGTACTGGAGCAAATTCTCCACACGTGCATGTTTCCGTTTCTTGAGCAGCAGTATTTCTGATAGTTATTAATTACAGTCTAATTGCATTCAATGAAAGGCATGGCTGCCATAAACTTTTATTTACTCTTGCCTGCAACAAAATATCTCAGGATGTCCGACTGGAAAGGAACATCATAAATTGTTGCATATCAAAAAAATGTCACTACTAGTCCCAGTCGATACAGGGGGTTCTGCAGATTCCTCACTTGTATGTGCTTTTTTAGCTTCACAAAAGGCACTGGTCTGCATCACAAAAAGTGCAGGTGATGCGTTCCATCTGGGCCTGTCGTTGCTTTGTGCCAAGGGAACTCCTATTCTATCTTCTTCACAAGAAGATTGTTTAGCGATTGCCCATGGGCCTTGTAGAGTTTATTACAACAGTGTAATGCAAACACTGTGCGCATACTATTTTACAATGACATAAGAATTTAGGAGTCTAGTTTGAAAATTGGTGAAAATGAATCCTAAAATAAATGATGTTCTCTTCACTCCTTGTGGCAAGACAAAACAAATTCGTAGGATGGTGGAAGTGATGAGTGTGTTCATGAGGAATGCACATTCAGAAGTACTTCTCCCGATTGTATGGCATTTATTCCACCTTTTTGAGAAGATAGCCATCGTATATTTCGAAAATATTTTGTGGTGACCAATTTCCTTTTAGAGCCACATGTTATTGCCATTTTGCAGTCTGTAACTAAAATGGGAAGTAAATCGCGCTCCCAGAAATAATTCAAAAAATGGATAGCCTGGTACACAGAGAAATGGAAGAATCGGGTAACAGAAGATACTGTGATAGCAAGCCCATTCGTACCTTTCTCGTTAGAGAGAAAATGGGTATATTCGAAAATCGTCCCAAGACGTCACTGACACAAATGTTAGAGTGAAGTGTGCAGAGGACACTGAAAATTTTGAGAGGGATATAGATAGTTTAATGAGTGGGCAAGAATTTGGTAGATGACGTACAATGCTGATAAAGGAAAAGTCATCTGGTTTGGTAGGAGTAGCAGCACAATTTGCTATTATATTAATGGTAAAAAATTGCAGAAAGCTGCTGTGCAGAGAACCTCCTGTGGTCCGTGTGCATGAATCATAAAAAATTGGATTGCAGGTTCAGTAATTAAGAAGGCAAATGATCTATAGTTCATCTCTCCTAGAGGGTTAGAGTTTAATAATAGGGAGATATCCCTGCAGCTGTATAGCCTGCTGCTGAGGCCTCATCTCGAGTACTGTGTGCAGTTTTGGTCTCCTTACTTGAGAAAGGATGTACTGCCACTGCCACTAGATGCAAATGAAGTTCATTAGGTCGATTCCGAAGGTGAGAGCATTGGGTTCCGAGAAGCGATTGAGTAAACTTGGATTAGACTGATAAAATTTAGAAGAATGACGGGGCATCTTACAGAAACATATCACACGATAGTGGAAATAGAGAAGATAGGTAGAGGGAGGCTGCTTCCACTGGAGGGTGAAATTGGAAATGGGGGCATAGACTCAAAATTAGGGGTAGAAGGCTGAGGTGAGGAAGAACTTCTTCACACAGAGGGTTTTGAATCTTTCCAATTTTGATCGCGCCTTGTGTTAACAGTGATTAAAAGTGAACTTGGCTTCCTGAAATGTTGCCAAGAACATTCCTGGACATCGATGTGAGCCCAGGCACCGTCTCCAAATACTGACTTCCCGCCCTTTCTCTCTCTGTCCACACTTGCCCTGGATTTCTGCACAGGCATGTACCAACCCCCCCACCCCCCCGCCACTTCCCCAAATAATCTCTCCAACATTTTCCTCAACAGGGCATATGTGGAATCTGTCAAAAAGTTTCAGTAAAACGTTGTGTGTGTGTGTATGCGCATGCGCGCTATTTGGAGACTCACCCAATGGCAGGAACAGCAATCTTTTTGTTGGTGTCCAGGCCGGCTTTCGCGTGGGGGCTGGGGGCAGTGTTGGACAGGGGTGGAGAGCGGAGGTGGGGTTAGTGTTGTGGGAAACACAGAGGGATGGGCGGAGGCGGTGCTGGAGCCGGGAGCAGTGTTGGACAGAGTTCGGGTGTCGGGTTGGGTGTGATGTTAGACAGGTTAGGGCGGGTGGGGGTGAAAGGGGGCGGGGTTGACGGGGTTGAAGGGCAGATGGGGGGCGGGGGCTTCTGCGTGGTGTGCTGCTGCCTCATCTCCTGAATGGGGAGCAGACATAAGAGAAAACTCTAAGCCCCAGAGGAAAGACATTGAATCAATTAACCAAATAATCAATTATCTGAATGAAATAGTGCCCACCAATCTCGTTCGGATAAATGAGGTTCCTTTGTATTCGAAAGTCTGTGTTCTCTGGAAATGCCATAGTATGCAAAGAACTTCAACCTATGGCTGTACCATCAATGACCACAGCTATGCTTTTACTTCTCGTTCGAGCTCTTCTGGTCATCTCCTCAAATAAGGTGTCAATTTATTTTTAGCGCTATGTTGACTTCATGTGTCGCTTTACAAGTCACTATTCACTCACAAATTTTCTTAGCTTACGAAGCTGAGCAATATATCCTTTCTATTGTTTTGAACTAGAATTCATACTGTATGTAAACCAACCCTTTAGTCCAACAAGTACACACCGCCCCTCCAAAGACTATCTAACTATTACCCATTACCTTACATTTTCACCTAGTCTACACTTCCCTGAACACTATGGTCAATTTAGTTTGGCCAATTCACCTAACATGCACATCTTTGGCCTTTGAGGGAAACCGGAGCACCTGGTGGAAACTAATGCAAACGTGGAGAAAATGTGCAAACTCTACACAAACAATCGCCCGAATCCCTGGCGCTGTCAGGCAGCAGTGCTAATCTCTGAGGTATCGTACTGCCCATTTTGGAAAGGCGAAAACAGTGAAAAGGCCTGTACACTGCATTAATTTAATGGGTCTGTAATAGCAGACAGACCTGTGTAAATTTCCTTCTGACATCTGGTGCGAGTCATTCACCATTTATTTAATCTACTGAAGATCTACAGATAAACAAAACAGCCAGAGAGCGAGGAACCAAATAGTTTAAGAAAGACCATCACATGATTTATGCACATTAATTATGGGAGCAAATGAAATGAATTTTAAACATTTTATGAACAAAATTCGTTCACAGAATTAATTATTTTTCTTCCAACATTGACGGTTATAATTAATGTTGCAGTCATTTGATCATGGAATCATAACATTGCAATGAAGAAATTTACTGTCCCCATGGAGACTCCCGAGGGTATAAATGAAAGATGTTTGCTCTCCCTCATTCAAAAGGTTACTTCAGAGACAGTCAGCAAAAAAAGACAGTTCACATCATCCAAACAGTTATGGACATAGTTCTTAATATCAAGAAAGTATACTACATGATTCTTGCAGTCATTGGTGTTCCTGGTAAGTTGTTATGCCACTCTTGTCTGTGTAAACATGTTTTGAGATATTTTGAGCTTTATTCTGTTAATAATAACATTCTCCGGAGATCCACCTGCCAACATTATCTAGAGAAGTTTCGTTTGTTTTCCTTGAAAACTCAGAAGTTTTAGTCAATTGCAACTAAATGTATTTTTTGATATTTTCAGTTGTATTCTGTTAGTAATAACATTCGTCATCGATTCAATTGCCACAATTATCCAAATAACGTTTTGTTATCTTTGCCTAAAAGTACCTCAGCAGTTTTAGTCAATCATACATATTTCATGCAAACTTGCCTTGATAATTGATGTCATTTTAATATCCTTATTGGGATGTCATACACTGTTGAGTCACAATAGCAACTTTTTGTGTCGAATAATTAGTGGGACTATCTGTTAATTTAGGACTGCACTGAAGTGGATTATTTGCTCATCCTGATTCCTTAGATTTGCTGAGAGTGTTTCCTCTTATTTAGTTTGACACAATCCAATACTGCTATCAAGTGACTTTCGTAATTCAACATGATAACTCTGATATTAGCCTCCTCTGATAATCACTCAACAGCAACTGTGGCAAATCAAATTAAGTAGAGCAGGAGGTGAAGCCTGTAATTGCTCACGCGCACTTTTGGGGAGGAGAGGAATGCTTTTCCTGTTTGAAGGTTTGTGTCGAATGTTAAAGTCTTGTTTAAAGACATGCAGTGACTGATGGGAATATGTGCCACAAGGATCTGTATTGGGAACACGGCTGTTTGTCATTTTTATAAACGACTTGGGCGCAGGCAACTTGGATGGGTTATTAAGTTTGCAGATGGTACTAAAGTCGGTGGAGTGGTGGACAGTGTGGAAGCATGTTGCAGGCTGCAGGGAGACTTGGATAAACTGCAGAATTGGACTGAAAGGTGGCAAATGGAGTTCAATGCAGATAAATGTGAGGTGATTCGCTTTGGGAATAATAACAGGAAGCCAGAATAATGAGTCAATGGAAATTTTATTAGTAGTGTGGATGTGCAGAGGGACCTTGGTGCCCATGTACATAGATCCCTGAGAGTTGCCACCCTGGTTAATAGTGCTCTTAAGAAGGCATATGGTGTGTTAGTTTTTATAGATAGAGGGAATGATTTCAGGAACCATGATGGCATGCTGCAACTGTACAAAACGTTGGTGCGGCATCACTTGGAGTATTGTGTGCAGCTCTGGTCGCCCCATTACAGGAAAGAAATGGAAGCATTGGAAAAGGTGCAGACGAGAGCTATCAGGATGTTGCCTGGTCTGGAGCGAAGTTCTTATGAGGAAATGCCAAGGGACTTGTGGCTATTCTCATTGGACAGAAGAAGGCTAAGAGGGGATTTAATAGCGACATACAACTTGATCAGAGGGTGAGATAGGGTGGGCACTGACAGTCTTTTTCCTAGAATGATGACATCTGTTTGTACGAGGGGCATAGCTTAAAGTTAAGGGGAGATAGATTTAAGACAGATGTCAGAGGCATGTTTTTAACACAGAGAGTGGTCAGGGCATGGAATGCCCAGCCTGCCAATGTAGTTAACTCATCCACCTTGGGTCATTTTAACAATCCTTGGATAAGCATATTGATGATGATGGGAAAGTGTAGAGGAACAGGCTTAGATTAGTTCACAGTTCGATGCAACATCGAGGGTCGAAGGGCCTGTTCTGCGCTGTATTGTTCTATGTCCTATATTCCATGCAGTGATCGTGACTGATCAGTCAACTACAATTATTCTGCCTTTTGTGACTGTTCAGTTCCACATCTCTGTTTTATCCGGACTCAGTCGACCCTGTTGTTTTAGAAGGTCAATCAATTAAGAATTTAATTAGTTGCGAATGCAACAAACACAAAATTAAGTTGCAAATCCTCGGTGTGCAAGTAATATTCGGATCCTTTGACAGCAAACCCGGTGGTCTTTAAGAGATCATTCAGAACTATTGTTTCACTCATTTATTATGTCAGTCCAATTGCGTCTTTCTTATACTGAATTTCTTGGGTTGTGCGTGAAGTCTTTTATTTTTATTAATCAATGAGAACCAGAGCACAAATGCACCTGTTTCCAAAAAAAAAACAACAGCTATAATGCACTGTGAACGCTTCCACCAATGAATAAACCTGCCCACGACATGGGCACAGGCATAGGTGGATGGGTTATTAAGTTTGCGAATGGTCGGTGGAGTGGTGGACAGTGTGAAAGCATGTTGCAGGCTGCAGGGAGACTTGGATAAACTGCAGAATTGGACTGAAAGGTGGCAAATGGAGTTCAATGCAGATAAATGTGAGGTGATTTGCTTTGGGAAGAATAAACCTGCCCACGACTTGGGCGTTGCATAGGTGGATGGGTTATTAAGTTTGCAGATGGTACTAACACAGGTTTTGTTTTTTGTAATTTCCTCCATTTACAGTGACTTTCTGGGATTTGGTATCATTTTATAAGTGCTAACTGCGAAGAAATTTATCAGTTCTGTTAAAAGATAACCTGGCCAAAATTATCCCTTACTATTTGTGGAAATTCTTCATCATTTCGTGATTATGTACAGATTTATAACGTTCTCTATGTTTACTTCGAACGATCATTTATCCTCGAGTATACACGAGATCCATGCATGTTGCAGATTTTGGGAGCGAATGTCATGCTGTTGCAATGTGCCTCTAACAGACACTTGCTTTGACCCTGATGGGATTGCCTCCAGAAATGATGCATTCTGCATTCCTAACTGTCTTTGTCAAGCAACATTCCACAAGGCCCAAATATTAACGTGTTTTTTGTATTGCCCTCGTCCTTTCCTAACTTAAACCACATCGGCCACTTCTCGATCCACTATCCTATCTGATCAAGGTCCCGTTGTACTCTGAGATAATCTTCTTTCATGTCCACTACACAGTCCATTTTTTGTGACTTCTGTAGATATAATAACTATGCCTCCTGTATTCATAACTAACTGATTTATATAGATGATAAAAATCAGTAGATTTTGCACCATCCACATGGCACATCGCAGATCACAGGTCTTCAGTCCAGAAAGCAAACCTCTATCACTGCCTTCTGTCTCCTACCTTCAAGCCAATTTTGTATTCAATTGGCCGGCTCCCCTTGTATTTTATGTGATCTAACCTTACTAACCAGTCCATCTTGTTGGACACTTTGCTGAATTCTATACAGGCAATGTCTAGAGCGCTGCTTGTATCAGTGTTCTTTGTCACCTCTTCAAAAAACTTAATCAAGTTAGTAAGACACAATTTCCCGCTTTATGTTTCCAAACATATGCAAATTCTATTTCTCAGAATCCCCTCTAACGACTTGACATTAGTGAGACCACTTTAAAAATACTGTTGAAAATTGTGTTCGCTCTTCTATAGGAAAGATGTTGTTAAGCTTCAGAGAGTGCAGAAAAGATTTACAAGGATTATTGCCAGGAATGAACGGTTTGAGTTCGAAAGAGAGACTGAATCGGCTGGGCTTTTCTCCCTGGAGCGTTTGAGGCTGAGGAGTGATGTTACAAAGATTTACAAAATCAAGAGGGGCACGGATATGGTGAATAATCAATGTCCCTTTCCTATGGTGATCAATTCTAAAACTAGAGGGCATAGGTGTAAATTGAGAGTGGAAAGATTTAGAAAGGACCTGAGGGGTGTTTTTTTTTAACAGAAGGGATAGTGCGTCCGTGGAAGGAGCTGCCAGGGGAATTGGTTGGGATGGATATAAGTGCAATATTGAAAAGACATCGCGATGGGTTTATGCATAGGATGGGTTTAGAGGCATGTGGGCTAAATTATGGAAAACGGGACTAGGTCAAATTGGATTTGGCAGTCAGCTTGAATGAGTTTGGCTGTAGTGTCTGTTTCCATGCTGTGCGATTGTATGACTATGTAAGTCCACCATATTCGAATAATTGGTTTTCTTCGGCAGGGTTGAGGTAATAAGAATCAGCAGTATCGTATCATCTGATTTCTAATGGAGTTCATTCTCTAAGTTGATGATGAGTAGGTGATCTGAAAAGTCCCATTAAGCTAAGTTGGCAAGAAATATTTAACAATTATTTGCTAGATTCAGAAGCTTTATGAAAATGTCATAACTGTTTCTTACCTGCACAATTCTCAGCAAGTCATCACAACGGATATGTCTTAGCTTTAGAATTAAGATATTTTGTATTTAGCATGTAAACAAAACACAGTCCTTAAAGAGTACTGCAACCTAGTCTCATCTTCATTGTAATGCAAATAATTTTCGTTCATAGTTTCCTGTCCATGACCTTATATGTTTTTTTTACAGTTAATTTAGCGGCCATTACAATCTTGTCCCGGGCAAACTGTGGTCTCTCCAGCTGTACTACACGCTACTTGGTGGATATGGCAGTGGCAGATTTGTTGGTTATAATCACTGACATCATATTATGGAGGATAAGCTATTATTACTTCCCAGGATCTTTTCTGGACATCACTCCTGTGTGCAGTGTCATCTACGTCTTGACATGCACAGCCAGAGACTGTTCTGTCTGGTTCACTGTTACTTTCTCATTTGATCGATTTGTTGCCATTTGTTTTCAAAAGCTGAAAATCAAATACTGCACTGAAAAAAATGCAACTGCTGTTTTAGCAATAACTTGCGCGCTGTTATGCTTTAAAAACGTCCCATTTTATTTTACATTTGAACCTGGAGAGATAATCAACAATGTACCATGGTTCTGTTATTCAAAGTCAAGCTATTACACTGAACCTGGATGGGTAGGTTTTGATTGGGTGGATACAATTTTAACCCCAGTACTGCCTTTTGCTTTAATTTTATTGCTCAACAGTTTGACAATTAGGTACGTTTTAATAGCAAGTCATGTGCGTAGGAAGTTGAAGCATCAGACCAAGGGAGATAATCACAACGATGAAAAGATGGAGAATAGGAAAAAGTCTGTTATTTTACTCCTGAGTATATCTGGCAGTTTTATACTTCTATGGTTGACATATGTCTTGCATTTTATATATTATAATATCACATCAACAAATCCAGAAGATTATGACGATTTTTTATACATTTTTCAACAAGCTGGCGTTATGTTACTGAGTTTGAATTGCTGCACAAACACATTTATTTACGCCTTGATTCAATCTCAGTTCAGGGAACAATTTACGAGAGTGATGAAAAGTCCAGTTAATTTAATTTTTCAAATAATAAACAAGGAGGACAACAGAAACTGACCAACAGACAGTCCAATTGTTTCCACTACTTCAATCTAACGTTATTAAAAAAAAATCTGCAATGCCAATAATATTATTGCAAGACAATTAGCTGATGGAATGGTAAAACAACCGACAATTAATAAAGTATGTTATTATATTGGTGGCTAAACATTTAGCTCATGATTCTCTTTCGTTTTCGAAGATAGGGGCACGAGTTAATTACACACCAAATGAACATTTTTGAGTAGATTCATTTCAGCAATTCAAGTCAAGCTTGCAGTATGATGATAGATGTGCAGATCATGATTATAGATGATTAAATTACAAACTTTGCAGCACAAAAAGACAATCTCTTTAAATTGATCCTGGCTAATCCGAGTATATCCACATGATTGGCCTCTCAAGCTTTCTGTCTTACCTCGTTATTTCTGTATGTGCCTTGTATTTATTTTGTATTAGATTCCCTACAGTATCGAGTCAGGCTCTTCGGCTCAACCAGTCCACACCGACCCTCTGAAGAGCAAACTACTCAGATCCATTTTCCTCTGACTAATGCACGTGGCACTATGGGCAATTTAGAATGGCCAATTCAGCTGAACCGCACATCTTTGTGATTGTGGGAGGAGATCCACGCAGACACAGGGAGAATGTGCAAACTCCACACAGACAGTCACCCGAGGCTTGGATTGAAGCTGAGACCCTGGTGCTGTGAGGCAGCAGTGCTAACCATTGAGCCATCATCCCGCCGTATTTGACATAGGATATCGTCGAGTACTGTTGTTTTACTGTCACGTTATTCCCATCCATCTTTCTCAATCAAAATTCTCGTCTGCACCCCAGCCACCAATATCTTCGTTTTTTGTTTCTCTCTCCAATGCCATCGATTTTAATATATATATATATATATATATATATATATATATATATATTAATGCAATAACATCAAACATTGTCTAAGTACCAGATGCCCCTAGTTATTAAGTTGGGGATATCAGTGCATTCCTATGCCATTTGCTTTTTTTTTTACCACTTATCCTACCTCACCTATAATGGATTTCAATTTTCTTCACAACACAGGTTACCTTCAGCTTCTGCCCATTCGGAAGTAGTTGTCAAATCGAAAGGAGCACGCAATTAATATCTGTTGGTCCCATTAATATACAATAAATCTTCCGCACCTTACACGAACCAAGAGCATTATCGTTCTCACAAAGAAAACCTCAATTGCTCTCTGCCTTTCACTTCCTCTCGCTCCACAGACCTGTCCTTCCTCTGAATGGTTAGAACCTGTGTCTCACACAAAAGAACAACGTTCATCAATGTCATACTTATCACTTTCTTACAGATTCCCTTCTTTTCTCTGTATTATGCCTGACAGAAAACTTCTGGTTCTTCAGAAACAAATATAACACATGCATTTAAACGGACACACACACACACACACACACACACACACGCACACACGTTTAAAAATAAGTGCACCCAGAACAAAGCAACATCATTAGGCATAACAATGGATAGATTATAATATGTTTGCATTGCTCCATTAAGCAATTCAGAAACATGCACAAGAAGTAATCAAACTCGATGCATGCATCATAAAACCAAAACAATTTGCAAGGCAAGCACATGCTTAAATCGTGAGGACCTGAACAAACGGGTACAACACATACAGGTGCGGATAATGTTGTTTCTACAAAGTCTTAATGGAACATATTACGGACAGGTCAAAATGTGTTATAGATTACAGTTTACTCTACAATGTTGCATCATATACTGTTTAAGACAATTCAATCATTAGCAGTGCTGAAAAGATTTCTATGATGTTGTTCAAGAAGCTGCGTGAGAGCATGAACAGCAACATTTCAATAAGGCATAAAGGTTTGATTATGTTGTTAGACCAGTTTTACCAGAGGAAAGTTCGTTCTTGATATTTATCATAGTTTCTGAAATACTGAATAATTGGCTTGGAGCACCTTCAATCATAGATGGAGGGAAAACAAAAACATATACGAGAACAAGCTGTAAAAATACTTCTAAACTGCTCCATCAAGTATCTTGAGTTAGTCAAAGCACTTACAGCAGACTCAGATCAATCACTTTGACATCAGGGTCCATGTCAGCTGAAATCTGATTATGCAGATAATTTCCTCACATTATTAATTCAGAAGTGCCAATACTTTGCATTATATATCTATTAGATATTTGAAGCTGAATGTTCTGCCACCGACTGTGTTTCTTCACATCCTTTCTGAAGTAAAGTCTCCAGTAATTTGACTATGGGATCTGTATACTTTTCTTTTAATCCCAGTTCTACAAGGGAAGATATGCTCTGAAAGCATAGTAATAAAAGTTAACGAATTTTGGACAAAACGTATTGCTAATATCATTAACTAGAATGAAATTCGACCTCTTGATTTATTTCACAAGGTGATTGAATTTGAATTAATAAATCCATACAGGTATGACCAATATGAATAGATTACATTTGCTTCAATCTCTTGAATGAAGAGTGAGATAGATAAATAGGGATATGAGGTAGAAAATAAGAAGCATGCCCTAAGGCAAATTTATAACAAAAACTTACAAGGAGGCTGAATAAAGTGTATCAGGATGAGAAAATTGAATAATTTAAGCAAAGATCATGTGTGAATAAGAAGTACCGTCTAACAAAAATCAGGGCTTCAGAATCTACATTTTGAAAGAGTAGAAACTTGCCTTATTGGAAAATTGTCCAGAATTACGATCAAAGTCTGAGAAGCATAAATGGATTCCTGCCACGTGAGCTGGGTAAATGAAGATATCAATTAAAAATTTGCATTGGAAGAAAATGGAGATCACCACGATCATGGCATAGCGTTTATGCAACGAATTAAAATAAAAATCGTTATGTCTTTCCTGGTCAAGCCTTAGCCATGACTACAGAAATGTGGTCTGTGGAGCCACATCGGTCTAAAACCGTTCAGTCTGGTTTTCCTTGCACGGATGGAGTCGACCAGCTTATCACAAGCACTTCTTGTTCATTGTTCAGATTTCTGTCTTTAATTTTAACTATCCCTCACCTGACACATCGAGTTAATTAAGCTTATCCACTCAGGAAAAAAAACATGAACAGAATTGAAATATCTTCAAAACTAGTCTTCAAAACGCGACTGTCTGGCTGCATCTTATATATCAAAGAAACGTTATGTGCCTGGACCATGATTATCTGGCTGATGATGTAAATGCTTGAAATTTACACTGGCTTACTGGAATTTTCGAACTTGGACCGTATAACGTTTAACTCTTCTGTAAAATCATTTATGTAAATGCCAGTTATTATTATTATATAATTACCACAATATCATATGTCTGTGTTTGTTTTTTAGTTGCAATTTAGATCACTGAAACTCAAATATATAGAGCAAATATTTTACTCATCAACAAACTTTCCTTTTCTGACACAGGTTAATTAGCTTGGAGGGCTAATCCAAAATTCAAATTTTCAGCATTCTCTTTCTCGTTGAGATAAAGGTGTATTTTTCAAATGGTACAAGTGTGATAAAATCGTTGTCGAATAGTGTGGCTCTGGAAAAGCATAGCAGATCAGCATTCAAGGACCAAGAGAGTCGACTTTTCAGGTATAAGCCCTTCATCAGGAGCGAAGCCTACATTCCTGCTGAAGGGTTTATGTCCGAAACGTCGACTATCCTGCTCCTCTGATGCTCCCTGATCGGATGTGCTTTTCTAGTGCCACGCTTTTCAACTCTGATAATTAGCATCTGCAGTCCTCATTTTCTCTTCATAAAATTGTAATCAGGGTCATTTGCATTTATGGGGCCCACAATATATTCTGGATAGTTTTTGGAGCTATAATGGTGTTGTTGACTTCACTGGATATTATACTAGAGGAATTCAATGGAAGACACAAAGTGATGCAGCTACACACATTCAGGCAACGTTTTCGTTGAAGATCTGCTCTTGCTTTGGAAGGATGAAAATATAAGGTTTTGGATAAACAGAGCCGGATTGGTGTACTGGACGTCAATTCAACAAGTTAACTAAAATGAATGCAAGAGGAAACTTTTGAGCAGAAACTATGCATACAAATATTTCAGTTCAGGACCAATTTTCTAATCTTTGCTGCTTCTCAGAGGAAATATGACCGTGTTTTGGACATTTCTACTATTCTTCGACAAAAGAAATTTCGTTTGGGTTCCCTATTAAGGAAATTTTATTCTAAATCCATTCCATTGGTACCCTCTTACCTTCTGTTATGTCAAATCTCAGCAATGTTTTCATTTCATGGGAAGAACACCATCTTTTAATCCTTTTTCCTGAATTTAAGCTGCTTTGTTTCGCACAGCACATATGTGAATTTTCAATGCATCCATTACAGTGCTTATAAATCTGTTCTATCGCATGTCCTCTGCAACTGCAACGACCATTCTAAGTCTCTGAAAACGCAAAATGCAGACAGTTTAGTTATAACTAGAGTTAATTTCTGTAATTCATTTCTATCCACCTGGAAATATACGTCATGAACACACTGCTAGGCCTGTTATTCACAACCGACAAACTTAGTGCCTAACTTTGTAAATTATGTAATATTCAATTTAAAGCAGGTAATTGGTAAACTGCATGAAAGCACAGGAGAAGGTCTCCTACGCAATGACTGTATTCCTGCCGAATGGTCTTTTCCTTGTTTGATATTTGCTCGTCAAATCACGTGTTAATAAAACAACAAGTATTTCCATTCCGTGATAAAGGTCGGAATGTCTCTGATCAGCAATGTTCTGACTTGCGGTCTAAGATTAGTGTCGAATGTCAATGGAAGGAAAGGTATTCATCTGCATAATCAACTGTCAGATCCAAGCCAAAAACTAAACGTATGTGACATCAAGGTATCGAATCAGACTTGTGTTGAACTAGAGGATAAAAAAAAGCAAAAAGAAAAGAATATATCCGTAAAAAGTAAATCACTCTGATCAAATATATCCCTGGTATGGTTAACACAGCGCCAGGGATCCAGTGTCAATTTCGCCTTTGGACACCTTTCCGTGTCGAGATTGAACATCCTTCCTGTTTTCTCCGTGTGCTCAATGTTCAAATATGTACAGATTAGGTAGATTGACCATGATAAATTTTCCATCGTGTTCAACGATGTGTAGGTAAGGTGGATTAGTCATGGGCAATACAGGGCTAGTGTAGGAGGGAATCTGAATGTGATGCTATTTCGCGGGTTGGTGTGGATTCGATGGGCCCAAAGGCCTGTTTGCACACTGTAGAGTTTGTATTTTCCGTGATAGTGTAGCAGTTTGAGAAGAGAAGAAAAAGCAAAAGAAATGTACGAGAGACAGAAAAAAAAACGAGATAAACACTTGAAAAAGAATGAAGAACTGCAGTTGATAGAGGTCAGAAACAGAAACAGAAATTGATTAAAATCTCAGCAGGTCTGGCAACATCTCTGGAGAAAAAAGCAGAATTCACCATTCGATACCAGTGACCTTTCTTCAGAATAGAGATGCAATAATTAATCATGAACTGATATTTCATTTGTTATGCTCGACTTTGAAAGCATTACACATATATAGAAGCTTTAAATTGAAGGCAGCAGACAAACTTTGCAGAAATTCCGAACTCAGGTCTGCTTTATGAATGACCACTAACTTTCCTATTGCACTTTGTCAAATTATCATTCAAAACAAAACTAAGAAGAACTATGCAGAGCTTATATCAAATAGACAAGACACAGACACAGAGTCAGAATTAACCATTGATTCATATGCTTCCGCACGTCAATGCACTCCAAAAGTGGCATTATTTGCAATCTATTACATAAGCAATATATGAGTGAACCAAAGAAACAAATGGTTCAAAAATGTTTAAATATTTGAGGCAGGGAGGGAGATAGAAGTTAGAGAGTTTATGAAATAACGAAAAGTGTAGCTAATGCATATTGGCGGAAGGAAAAGTCAAGTATAGAGTGAGAGATAGAAAAAGGATGAAAGGACAAAACGATACGATGAAGAAGAAAAAGAGCGCACTTGGACGATGACAGAATGCAATATGGAGTCATAAATGGTGAGAGACAGATTGACAGATTCGGCGAAAAATCCAGAAAGGTAGAGAAAGAATACCTGTTTCAAAACACACACACAATGATCTGTGAATGCTGGAGTTGGTCATCGAACCAAAAACATTAACATTCTCTCCAGAGAACACCTGATAGCAGGTTGCATTTGTGGCGAGTGGAGGTTGAGATTGAAAGCTGTGGTGGGAGAGAGGCATCTCGGCAATATACTCATAGAGTGTAAGTGCAGAGACACAAACAGGATACATTGCACAAACATACCCAAAGTATTTTCATTTGATGTTGAAACAGAGGTCTTGTCTAGCTCAGTTTCTCTCCTATTTATCTTCCGATCTGTTGCTTATGAGGTTGATGAGCACTGCATATTTTGAAATAATTAATAATGAATTAATAGTTTATTGATATTCAGAAGTCTAAAATTTGTATTTAATGTATAAGTCTTTAACAAATTGAAATAACAACCAGCTGTAATAAGTTTGGTGTCTTTTTTGACGAAACATTTTCAATAACTTTTCAAGTTGGGGAAATGGATCATTAGGGGAGGGCAGCAGTTGCCAGGATCATAGCACTGTGTCGGGCACTGCTGTTCAGAAGGGCGGGAAAAAGACTCGTAGTGCCATTGTCATGGGGGATTCTATTGTCAGGGTTGTTGCTAGGCGGTTGCTAGGCGGTTGCCGAAAACGAGACTTGCTGATAGTATGTTGTCTCCCATGTGCTTGGCTGTAGAGCACACTAAAAGTGAACATCCAGTTGTCTTGGTGCATATAGGCACCCATGATAAAAATAAAAAAACGAGATGAGATCCTGAAAGCAGAATTCAGGGAGCTAGGAGTGAAGTTAAAAAGGAGGACCTCAAAGGTCATGATTCCAGGATTGCTACCAGTGCCACGTGCTAGCCAGCATAAATAAAATTGAAGTATAGGCAGGGTATATACGTGGCTTGAGGGAAAGTGTAGAATGGAAGGGTTCAGATTTGTTGGACATTGGACATGTTCTGGGGAAAGTGAGACTACTACACGTTAGTCGGTCTACATCTGAACCAGACTGGAACAAAAGTCCTGGGTGGAAATTTTGCTGCAGCTGTTATGGAGGTTTAAAACTAATGTGGCAGAGGGCTGGGGACCAGAAGAGAAGATAAGCTGACAGCGAGGTGGAAACTGGAGACTGTAAAAATCATGAAATTAGCATTAACAAGGGGAGAAGTATGCAGAGAGCAGATGAACACAAAATAAGTGGCGGCCTGAAGTGCATATATTTCAATGCAAAGAGTAAGTGGGTAGGGTAAATTAAACTGGAATGTTTTAAACACATCTCGTGCTCTCTTATTTTGTTTTTATTGATTGTTTCCTGAAAAACTGTGTTCGTGTAAACTTCAGAACCTTAATAACTGCTCATGTTTGAAAGAATACACAAAGATAAACTGTTACATGCGGTAAGAATCAGCAATAACACTGTCTGGAATAAACTGTTAAAGTACAAAGACAAGCTGTTGTCACTCAGGGATTGAAATCAATTATCCATGCCTGGGAAAGAGGGAAACAAGTCGATATAAACTGTTAGCCAAAAGTTGCAAGGTTAAATGACTGACCTGCTGAAGCATTTAAGACATAATTGCAAGTCAAGATTTGTCTTCACACAGTCAGTTAATGCCAAATGTAGCAAGGAACGGGATAGTTTCTTCTGAGAGGAAGCAAGCTGCAGTCTCAAGGATTCCAAAAAGATTAAATAATATTTTCCACAAAAGGACTCAATAAATCATCAGTAATGTCCCATTATGGACGTGAAGGACTAAAATCTGTCAAAACATCCAACACCAGAACAGTTCAGCACAAAAATGAGAAGAAAAACACTGCACAAGGATCAAACCTTGTACATCTAAGACCGACATTGTTGGTTGGAATAATATTTCGTCATTGATCTGGAATGATTCAAATGATTGTGAGGCTGAACTTACATACTTATGGTGTCGTATTTTGATTGTTACTTGCAATAACGTTTAAAACTTTGTTTCAGGATTTGATTGTGTGCGATATTTGTAATGAGTAGCTGAATTAAAGGTAACTTGTGGTGAGTTAATCGCAATTAGATCTCGAGCTCATGTATGTTGAAATGAAGGGGAAAAAATCATGAAAAAGAGCTCTAATTTCCAATATTGAACATAACGCTTTGAAATCTTTTCTGAAACAGTTGAATGTCGGGAGAATGAAGCTCGCATACTTAGATTGCCTTCTTGAAAATTGAGCTGGTGATTAGATGAGAACAAAATATGTAGATATGCAGCTTACTCAGAAATTGAATCGGAGCACAAACACCCAACTTCTAATGATCAAGGGGAGACCATTCGAATACGAGATGCTGAGGAGTTGACAGTTGTCTCTCAAGCAGTAGCCTTATGTTAGCATGACAGTATTGCATAAGCTCCAACGACAGTGAAATAACACATTGGGAATATGTAGAAACGGTTTCTTTATTGTCTACTCTAACAGAAGATGTAATCACACTTTCATAGTTACGTCAGACATGTGAAATAGTCGGGAAACACGACCATCAATTAGTCTTGTGTCTTTTGATAGCATTAACACTGACCTGATTATTTAGCTGTGTCATGAAATATTTTGTTGGACACCTATATCAAAGAATGAATGTACATCCGTATCTGTTAACAACCTTCTGTATATGAACATGATCCCCAGAAACAATCCATTACAAAAATAAAATATGGTTAAAAAGGATTTTTTGCAGGATGTTTATTATGAAATGAATAATATCCAAGTCAAATTTTGCATCATGCATCCTGGTATAAAAATGAAGATTTTGTGCATGAAGCAAATTATATATTCATTTGGAAACCGATAATACTTGTGTATTTCACTTTCGCACATGTGGCTTGGCCTTGTTACTCAGTGTTTCCATATGTATACCATTAATTTTGTTAATTTACATTAAGCGTTCAGGTTAAAGTGACTGATAATTTGGAAAGAATCACTTTTATTTAAAAACAGAAAGAGAGAAAGGCTGGTATGCATAGTTTATTTGTCTGCATGTGACATTTAGAAGTGTTAAAGTCTCAGATAAAAGTTGTATTCGCAGAACGTCTAGAAATACAAAATATGCAAACGGCAGAGGTAGTGTGTATTGCTTGTTGAATTTATTCAGTTTTTTTTAATGGTAATAACTAGGATCTATAAAAGTGGAGCAGGTGGATATAGCATATATGGATTTCATTCAGTCATTCAGTGTGGTCACACAGGTAAAACTGCTTGATCACATCAGAGTCAATGCGTTGGAGGAATATATCATACACAGGTAGAGGATAGATTATCGAAAAGAAGACTGTGTTAGAGTAAGGGAGGTATTTTCAGGGAGGCAAATTGTTAATATTAGAGTGCCAAACTGTTAGTCTTGAGGTCACAATTATTTTCTAAATACATGTAGATGAACGGGAGAGTGAAATGTTTGTATGATATTCAAGTGTATAGATGAAACCAAAACAAACAGTTGGGAAGGCAATTGAGCTGGTTAACACAGAGGAGCTACAGGTAGGATATGGTTAGGATATATAAGAAGGCGAAGGCACAACAGAAGCAATGTTATTTTGTAAAATACGATACTTCACACTTTTGGATGAAGTGGAATTTACTGAAATAAAGAAAGTGTGCAGAAAGCCACAGCAGAGTGCAAATTTATGGGGTGATGAAAAGTCAAATAAAATTGCCATACTAGTTTTGCGGTATGGATGGATGCAAATTGGCATTATGGTATTTATTTCAAAAGGAATGATGTACAAAGAAAACAAATATTTCTCCAAACTTACATCGCACTACTGAGACTCTACCGAGAATGTAGTTAAACATTTGATTCTCTGATCAAAAGACAGATGCTTCCATTGAAGGATGACTGTTGAAAAAAGGTTCACAAGGTTAATCATGACATTTGGATACACCTTTTCATTAGGAAAGTGGATGACATTTAGCCTGAAGTTCAGAAGAATAATGAGTGACCATATTAACACATTGAAGAATATTGGGAGTCTATACAATGGAGAAGCAGGCAGCATGCTTCCTATTGGAGGCCTGTCTAATATGAGTGGACATAATATTTTAATAAAGCTTTGCCCCACGAAGTTGATTGGGAATTTCTTCTTGCAGATGATCATGAAACCATGGTATTTCTTACTGCAGAGTGTTGTAGATAATATATCCTTACATGTACTCAAAGCTGGGATATACAAATTTCTAATCTCTAAGGCAATAAATAAATTCGGTGTAAAGGCACGAGAGTGGAGTTGACAATTTGAGACCGACCATGATTAGATTGAATGGTGAGGTTGACTCTACAGGTGAAATCAGCTAAATCTAGCAACTGCTCTTCTGTATGTATTCAATTAAAAGAGGTACAGAGAGCCTGAACAGAAAGTCACTGTTTCCCTTACTTTAAAGTTCAATGACAAGAGATACACATTTCAGATGAAAGGCAGGAGGTTAAGAGGGACATCGACAAAACCTGCTTGTTCTGTACAGAAGATATTCATGGTACCTGGGAATTTCGATGAGTCCGCTAGATTAGAGAGAAATTAGATTATTACAGTGGGGAAAAACGCCCTTCGGCCCAACAAATCCACACCGACCCTCCAAGGATCAACCCACCCATACCCATTCCCCTACATTTACCCCTTCAGATTACAGTACAGGCAATTTAACACGGCCAATTCACCTCACCTGCACATTTTTGGACTGTGGGAGGAAACTGGAACACCTCAAGGAAACCCACGAAGACACGAGGAGAACGTGCAAGCTCCACACATCTAATCTTGTTATCTTTTCAATTTACTTAAATGAGCATCTGAAGTGGTATAACAGTCAAGATTATGGGCCAATTTCTGGAAAGTGAGACTTTTTGCAGATTTACTGTTATTTTTTGTTATAAACCTGATGAGCAAAAACACCACTTTAAAACTGTGTGATTCTGTACCTGTACGTCTTAGTGCCTTATGATCTTATGGCCTTCTGCACTTATGATACACAGAACAGTGGAATTGACTTTTCCTTTTATGTGAGTGCAAGCATTTTCAAGTAAATAAGGATGCACTAATTCGGAGCAGTAGTGAACCACGTGGCCTCCGAAATCTCCCGAACATTCAACAAATGCAGAGTTGATCTGTTTGGTTGTTTTTCATTCGTCGTTTCTGTCGCACTGATTTATCTTTGAAGACCCCACCAAAGAAGAATCGATCGTCTTTTAGACAAAAAGTATTCAATGATCCCACCTCCTGCAGCACAGAACACTTTGAAAGAAAAAAAAACTAATTATTGCTCTCTGTTATAGGGTTCCATCTGCTGATCACAAATTATTCCTTTAGAATATTTCTTTGCAGTTGAAATATTGTTCATCTGCATAATCTAAAACATTTCCTTGTATTTTTCCGTTGAGTTCTCTTTTAACTAGCACATTATGCCAACTTTCTTCTCTTAAGTCAGCTTCCTTCTCCACATATTCGCTCTTATTTATCATTAAAGATTATTAGAGGCAGATTCTGTTCGCTTTCATTCTGGATGCAAAACAGAACTATGAGTTGATTCAGATTTTAGCATCTTGTTTGATTGATGAGTTTCCTACGAAATTGTTTTTCAGGGTACGACTTATAATTATGTGAGAGTAATAGAAATATCAAAAGATCTAACAGATTAGATGACCGATCTTGTAATCCCATTTGTAACTGTTCTTCAGTGAACTAATAAAATGTGGAAAGGAAAAATTCAGAAACAACGAAATTCTTTCCAATTGCATGGAAAGCACATTAGCAATAAGACGGAATACAGTAAATTGTGCAGTTTTAGTTGTGCATCAACTCTTACAATCTCTTCCACGAATCTTTCTCGTTGCAAAGTCGTTACCAGATAGAACTCTACACAAAATGGAGTACATCAATTACAATTTACCCTTTAAGCCATTCGATTCTTGATCTTTGAAGAATACTGCCTTGCTTATCCCGCTGCTCAGCAAAAAAAGATACAAGGACTTCTTGACAATTGAAAAGCGTCCGGAGTTAAACGAGGTTGGACGTGGGCAATAATGAATCCCCACCAGTCATTCAGGCCAGTTGGCTATAGAAATAAGTTAGCTGAGCTTTCTAAGGAATGACAATTCTGTGATCAAAACAAAATATGCAAAAGCGTGACGATGTATAAGAGAGAAGGAGAAAGAGAAAAAAAAAGAGAAAGACTGAAATTTGTAGAATTCTAACAAACCTTTAAAAGTGATTTGTGCAAGTAACACACATGGAATGATATTAAATTGTAGCATTGAACTATAGTAGTGTTGCAGGTGTAGAAAAATTGAAATACGTTAAATCTAATTACAATTACTATTGAACCTGCTTAAAGTTTTAATTCCGATGGAGAACATGCATAATAGATCCGTTGTACAACGAAGGAGCGACACCATTTGTTTACAATCGATGTATTTTATTGCATACACCAGAGATTTCTCAATTTGCATATATTAAGCTGTGATGTAAATGTGTATGAAGAGTGCGAATCATACTGACAGTCAAAGCAAACTATCATACAGTATGGAGCAACCAATTATTCTTCAGTTAGCAGACATTTATTATCCTTTCTTGACCACTATTGGTGTACCTGGTATGTAAGGTATTAACTCTGCTTATTCATTTCGTTTTCCTACAATTTGTAGCTGGTGATATTGGATAAAACAACAACGTACTTAAATGTGTAGCAAGCATTCGTATATTCATCAGACAGAAATTACCTGCAGTTCCAAGATCGAGGATGAAACGAATATGATGTACTCTTTCTAAAAGGTCTTTACTACATCTCTGAACATACATGGTGGCGTTCCAGAATTTGTATGGCTTAGAAATGCTCGTGTTATACTTCAAATAAACAAATCTTATGTTATAAAAGCTACCGGAGCCTTGACAAATCTGCAAGTTCCAACCTTGCTGACTGAGTACTTCAGATGCCTGAACTTCACTGGCAGCCAATCATTTTATTTAACAAAGCTGATCAGATATGCTTGGTTTTAGAATCTCGCCTTTCTTTTCAACTAATTCCTTCATACTGTTCTGCAAGTTTCAGTAACTTGATATGGGGAAGATTATAGTTCATTGATTTGTCTGGCTGTTGTGTACCTCAGGAACAACGAGACCAGCCTGAAATGTGTAATGTTGGTGAAAGTGATCAGAGTGATCAACAATATCGGAGTAATTCTGAAGTGTTTCTCGTCGTAAAATCTTGTTTGTGTACAATGTGGCTTTAAAAAAACACACATCCATGACTACTGCTATTTTCACTATATTTAGAGACTAACGTAGATTCAGTTTTGAGTTCTCCAATATTATTGGTGGACTCAAGTCTAAAGGTTGCATTTGCAGCAATTTATTTCAATTAAAGTACATTGGTGAATTTATTAGGAAGTTTGTAAGCACCACCTTAAATATTCACACAATTTAATGTTGACATCTCCTCTTTTCAACTGAGAACGTATTTTTCATTCATTTCGTAGCCAACGTACTGACTATTATTGTTCTCGCACGTGTAAACTGTGGCCTCTCAAAATGTTACCTGCTGAGCATGACAGTGTCAGGCTCTGTGGTTCTTCCATTTGATTTAATATTCTTTGAGATTAAGAATGCTTATTTCACGTACGCGTTTCTGAATTATACCTCTATTTGTAGACGGAACCTAGTCCTGATTTTTGCTTCAATTAATTGCTCTGTATGGTTCACTGCAGCCTTTACCTTCGACCGATTTGTTGGCATTTGTTGTCAAAAGTTGCATTTAAAGTATTGCACTGAAAGAGCTGCTGTTGTCGTGATCAGAGTGGTGAGCTCTCTAAGTTTGTTACAGAGTGTTCCAGTTTACTTTGTATATGTCCCTCGAAAAATAATTGACAACGTACCTTGGTCCTGCTATGTAAAAGCAAGCTTCTACACATCACCCTTATGGGCAGCATTAATGTGATTGAGGTCGATTTTGATCCCATTTATTCGATTTCTTCTGATTTTACGACTAAATGCTCTGACTATAAGGCACATTATTTTAGTTAGTAGAGTAAGGAGGGGTCTACATGGAAACAAAAGTGTTGAGAAACATATTTGCTTCCAGAAATGGAAAACCGAAGAAAACCCATTATTTTACTGTTTGCTATTTCTGGTAATTTTATTCTTTTATGGGTTGTAACTTTAATATCTTATGTTTCTGTCCATTTTGCAGATATTCAGTTTTGAGCAGAAGATTACAATTCACTTTTCACAATTTTGGAACAATCTGGCTACATGTTCAGTGTGTTGAGTTTTTGCTCCAACACTTTCATTTATGCAGTGTCACAGAGAAAATTCAGCCGTGAGCTGTGTAATATTATCAAACATCCGGTAATTTTAATGGTGTCTTTGTTTAAATAAAATTGTTCCAGCGTTTAATCGTGGGTGAGGAACTTATCAGGTCTAAGAGTTTGAATATTGAACAAAGTTAATACTTCAACTTATTTTTGAGTCATTTACTCAAATAGAAATCAGACATGGTTCAGATTTTTCAAGTATGTTGCGATGCTTAGAAGCATAATATCAGATTCGTAAAGAGAAGCAGACTGTCCAGCAGCTCTACTGGAATTTAATTGATTACTTCAACACAACACACAGGAATCTATCACGGAATTGTTCATTTTTGGTCAAGGGTATCGAATGAATATGGTTGTTTACTTGCTGGAGAGACTGAAAGTTTTTGGTGATTAAAATCATGAACTTATGTGAGGACTAATGGTTCAAAGAGACTAAAACTCTTTCCTCCAGACATGGTCTATAACAATAATGGAAGACAAAAGTTATAGAAAAGGTTACTGTATCGTGTCAATTAACAGCTTCAAACTAAATGTGGAAAATGCTGTAATTTCTTATGTTCTGTGCTCAGGCGAATTTATTATCTGTACCAATGTGCAAGTTTCAAATTAGACTGTCAGCGCATTGCAAATCACATAAAGAATATATGAACTGTAATAAATAGAAAGCTCCAATGATTTTAATTGAGCACAATCCATGCGTTTCTCTGAGCAGAAGAATTTTTTTTTTCTTTTAGTTGTTCTGCACTTGTTGTTTAGCTCACCGCCTGCATTTTAGAAAATTCATCGCGTTTCCAAGGTCGGTTTACATCTGCCTTTGAAGCATGTTACAAGGATCCTTTTAACATTGCTTATATGCTTATTTAAAATAATATTTGCCTTATTCAACGAACTTCCACTTTACCAAAATTCAACAATTCGCATCCTCCAACCAACCCGTTTTGTTAGCTAGCTTAAAGTTTTCAACTGAACATGCATTCTGCCAGAGCACACAATTGCAGGTAGCAGAAAGTGATCCTGTTCTAGGGATTTGGCGATGAAGTTCAGAGAGAATTAAGGCTCGCAAAGGTCAAATCCTACCAGCAGTCCCAACAAACGCGTCCAGGACTGTATGTTTCTGAGGCAAATCAGACAGAAAATAGTGGATAAACTAATCTGGTATGACAGCATGCATCAAGAGAGAAACAGAATTAAGGTTTCAAGTACAATATTCTTATTGTCTAAAGGACAATGTTTTGGAGCGGTGCACTTTGAAAATCGGTTTCTTTTTAAAACTGAAAGTGCTTGTTCCGGTAATCCTCCAGATAACGTCTAAATGTAACACTGTGATTTCAACAAAAAGGGCGTTAACAAACTAACCCACAGAATCAAAGACTAATGTGGAACTTTGATCTCAAACCACAAATTTCGTTGTCGAACTGAAATAGTGTTGCATTGAGAATAAAAGTGTGCTTGAGGAACTGAAAAATATCTTTATTTGAGAATTTCATGGATTTCTACATACAATGTTGTTTCAAGACATCTCCACAGGTAAATACGTCCTCCACTTTTCCCGTCATTCTACTCGATTTACTTATGTATTGCTAGCTTCCATACATGCTCAAATACTGTAAATTTAAGTTGATTCTATGTTTCTAGAAATAGATAAAAAGCTCACTTTCTGCAGAAACGTCTGATTTCTTTGTTGCATCCATTATTTGTTCCAAAAATGAAAAGGATTATTGGAAGGTAAGAAACAAAGAATGTTTATTCAAGAGAATTAGGACAGTCTCATCCTGAAAGAATTAACAAGATATGCAATGCAGCAAAGGATATTTGTGAGTAAGAGGGTTGGAAATTGCATCAGGAAGGATAAGAGCTGATGCTCGAAATGTCTATTCTCCTGCTGTTCGGATATTGCCTGACTGGCTGTGCCTTTCCTGCACCACACCTTTTGACTCTGATATCCAACATCTCCAGTCCTCACTTTCTCCTGGGCGATTTAGGAGTCAACAAATGATGACTGGGAATCTATCAAGGAAAGACAAGGTGAGCCATGAGTTCAAACAAATAAGTTACATCAAAACTGACACTAAGATCTTCCTTACATACGTAAAGATGAAAATAGTTCCATTAGAGGATGGCGCTGTGGAAATGTTACTTAGGAGCAGTAATGGTGGAATGCTTAAAGAAACAATTTGCATCAAACTTCACTTTAATTCGTTGTAATAGCGTTCTAAAAAAATCAAGTAATCAAGGGACTGAAATAGGTGATGTGAGAAGTAAACAGAATAAATACCACTGCAAAAAAAGTTCTAGTGAAACTAATGATACTCAAGGCTGATACGTCCCTGGACACTACGGGTTGCATATTAGGGAGTAAATGCAGAATAAATCATGGGAAACAAGTTGTTATATTGTTGGATTTCATAAAACCGAGGTTTGTAGTGCGTGCACATAAGGTTACATAACAAGATAAGGACACAGATTGGAGGGTGCAGTACCTATTAATATCAATATAGGACAGGTAAAAGAATAGAATGCACTTTTTTTTGCAAAAGGGGTCAATTTCAGAATGATTATTTACAGCTAGTGGAATATCAGAAAGTTGCGAGTTGAAACCATAATTGTGTACACTATAAATGGATAACTGACCAAGCATGTGGATGAGGGTAGAGCAGTGGATGTAGTGTACATGGATTTTAGTAAGGCATTTGATAAGGTTCCCCATGGTAGGCTTATGCGGAAAGTCAGGAGGCATGGGATAGAGGGAAATTTGGCCAATTGGATAGAAAACTGGCTAACCGGTCGAAGTCAGAGAGTGGTAGTAGATGGTAAATATTCAGCATGGAGTCCAGTTACAAGTGGAGTTCCGCAGGGATCAGTTCTGGGTCCTCTGCTGTTTGTAATTTTTATTAATGACTTAGATGAGGGAGTCGAAGGGTGGGTCAGTAAATTTGCAGATGATACAAAGATAGGTGGAGTTGTGGACAGTGAGGAGGGCTGTTGTCGGCTGCAGAGGGACTTAGATATGATGCAGAGCTGGGCTGAGGAGTGGCAGATGGAGTTCAACCCTGCCAAGTGTGAAGTTGTCCATTTTGGAAGAACAAATAAGAATGCAGAATACAGGGTTAATGGTAGGGTTCTTGGTCAGGTGGAGGAACAGAGGGATCTTGGGGTCTATGTACATAGATCTTTGAAGGTTGCCACTCAGGTGGATAGAGTTTGTAAGAAGGGCTATGGAGTATTATCGTTCATTAGCAGAGGGATTGAATTCAAGAGTCGTGAGGTGATGTTGCAGCTGTACAGGACTTTGGTTAGGCCACATTTGGAGTACTGTGTGCAGTTCTGGTCGCCTCACTTTAGGAAAGATGTGGAAGCTTTGGAGAGGGTGCAGAGAAGATTTACCAGGATGTTGCCTGGAATGGAGAGTAGGTCGTACGAGGATAGGTTGAGAGTTCTCGGCCTTTTCTCGTTGGAACGGCGAAGGATGAGGGGTGACTTGATAGAGGTTTATAAGATGATCAGAGGAATAGATAGAGTAGACAGTCAGAAACTTTTTCCCCGGGTACAACAGAGTGTTACAAGGGGACATAAATTTAAGGTAAAGGGTGGAAGGTATAGGGGAGATGTCAGGGGTGGGTTCTTCACCCAGAGAGTGGTGGGGGCATGGAATGCGCTGCCCGTGGGAGTGGTAGAGTCAGATTCATTGGCGACCTTTAAGCGGCATTTGGATAGGTACATGGATGGGTGCTTAATCTAGGATAGAAGTTCGGCACAACATCGTGGGCCGAAGGGCCTGTTCTGTGCTGTATTGTTCTATGTTCTATGTTCTATGTTCTAACTTCCATGATGAAAGTAATTGTGCTATATGCAAGTTTTTGTATGACACAAAATACTTGAAAGGGAATTACTTGATGTCACCCTAAGCTTCTGAAGAGAAGCATATGCAGATGAGATAAGTTCTCAAAACTTGGCTGATACAAAATCAATGGTGATATTTTCTGCTTATTATGTTATCTCACAATCTGTCCATCCATCTTTTCAGGACCATTTGAGCTTTAGATTATCTAATGCTTCACAACATAAACTTGACGACATCTTTGCAAAGTACCATATCAAACAATCCCCATTGTTTTAGCAGTTAAATAGCTGTCTCACCATTTTGTCAGATATATTTTATCAATGCTAGTGCCATTCCTGCTAAAGAGAAGTCTGACTGCAAGCTTGCGTGCAATATTAACACCAGAATTGCTTATCTTTTTTGTATATTATATTACTCACAGTGTGGAAACAGGCCCTTCGGCCCACCAAGTCCGCACTGCAAAACACCCATACATTTACCCCTTCACCTAACACTAAGGGCATTTTAGCACAGTCAATTCACCTGACTGTGGGAGGAAGCCAGAGCACCCGGAGGGAACCCGCTCCGACACGGGGAGAATGTGCAAACTCCACACAGTCAATCACCTGAGGTGGGAATTGAGCCGGGGTCTTTGGTGCCCTGAGGCAGCAGTGCTAACCACTGTGCCACCGTGCCAGCCCGATTTCCGAATTCATTGAAGCAATTTTACTAATATTAATGAACTCACTGTAGATAGTTTTATGATTTATTTCATAGAACCTGATTTCCCAAACTTAGTTGAGCCTGCTACATTGTTCAATAAAACCGTGGCTGATTCTCCAGCACAAATTCAAATCGTGTTTTCACCTCAAACACATTGACGCCTTTAAAATAAAAATAAGCATCTCTTTCTTTCTTGGAGATATTCAGTGACTTGGCCTCCACAATCTTAGATGCCAGGTAATTCCATGTTCATTAGCACTGAATGATGCAATGTTTCCTCAGCTGAATCTTAAGTGGTTTACTTCATTGAGTGAGATTGTATTCCCTGCTTGTAGACTTCTCAAACAAGGAAAACATCCTTTCTGCACCTATTGCATCCAGACTTGTTAGATCTTTCTAAGTATGTTTGAATACATGCACTGTACTTCCTTTCTTTTCTCTTCCTTCCACAGCATGACATTCCTGCATAGGAACGCAAGTATGCTTGCAAGTAAGGCCAACGTACTATTTGTCTTCATAAATTATTGCTGCACATGCCTGTCTATATCAATTAACTATTTTACCAGCATCCTTAAGTTGTTTTGCAGATTCATACTCCCCAATATATCTTATTAAAATGATACTCTCCCCTTCTGTTTTTCACGTTGAAGTGTACAACATCATATTTAGTCATATTATACCCCATCTGCCGTTATCCGCCAATTCAATCAACTTGGCTAAATCATCTCGAAATTTCTTTACATCATTCTTATCCCTTAAAATCCCAGTTTTGTGTCATTAGGAAACTTGGAATTCATGCGTATCATTCAATCAGCCATATCATTTTTATATATCACAAATATCATGGTCTGAGTCGCTGATCAATGCAATACCTCATGTTTGATATCCTTCACACGGGAGAAATACTTACTGATTTCTGAGCTACATTTCCTCTCTGTCAACAAATTATCTATCATTGCCAATATGTTACCTCCAACCAAGAGCCTTCTAACAGGCAGATCAGGATCTTTTTGGTGAAGCTTATTTTCCCTCCCTGTGGACTAGCAATTGTGTGTTCATGTCCCAAATATCCCAGCAGTATGTAACAGCATATTTGAAAAGGTTGATTCGGAAAATGTCTTAATTCAGAACTTTAACTCCCCCACTTTTCCACACTGTCATCTTTCTAAATGGGCAGTTTCTCCAGATCTTCTTCAGTTGCCTCTTAATGTTGAATTGGTCCGTGACATCCAACATACAATCTGCACAGCCCTTATCTGCTTAATTGCTGACCATTAAAACACCCATCGTGGTTGATTGATATTGTTAATGTTTATTTCTTCTCCGGTGCTGTCTCCTTCATTAAAAAAATCGCATAATCAATACTACTTGACGAACGGCTCCCTTAACACATTTTCTGTCGCATTACGTTTTAGAAATCCCTTTTAAGTGTAACTCTGAACTTATTTTTATCTCTGTTTCCTCAAAGTGTGTTGTCATCTCTACCTGCTGTGCCTTTCCCTAATTACCCTTGAGAAAGTGATGGTGAGTTGGCTTTGTGAACCACTACAGTCCATGTATTTTAATACATATTTCTCTTGGCTTTTTGCATGGACCATTTAAGGTATTGTCATATATTCAAGTTCACTGTCGCTGTTCTATCTCTGTTCAAGATATAATGCCATTTTTTGTATTCCTTTGTTTTTATTCAACATATTCCCATCATTATACCCCTTCAACACTTTATAATCTAACTTTATCTAAATTGCTATTTTGTCTGTTTGCACTGCAATTTCACGCAATGTAAGCAAAATCACAACTTGTGCCTTCGTCAAATTTCCTCTTCCTCTTTGTTGTCTTATTGCTTCTCCAAGCAAGTACACTGTCGTTTCTGAGTACTTTTAAAATGAATTTTATATTTAATAACTGCATTCACAACAATTTAAAAAATGACCATTCAAATTTAATTCTCCACACATTTCATATTTGGCGAACACCCAGAGCTTTTGCATTAGTTGTCAATTACTGAAGTCCTTTCCTGTTAATCTAACTGAGAGACCATTGCATCATTATTGCCATGTTTAAGGGACCAGGTATCAAAGGACACAGATTTCAATCAATCCACAGAGGAATTCAAGACCAACTAATGTATTTATCCAGCAATAGATGTGCCAGAATTTCTCACAAGGCAACTCTTTTCGCTGTACTTAGGTGAAAACAACAAATCAAATCCAATTCCATTAAATCAAAACCAATTTTATCACTAAACTATTACAGAAATGTTTCCTTGGATTAAAGTATCAAGAACCATACAAAATTAATCTAGTCAACCCGCAATGTCGGTCTGACTAAAAATAGCACATATGTGAAATTATGAAAGTTGTCCCAGAGTCTATTCAGGCAACAGCCTGGGAATATCAAACGCAACAAATCATATCTTGTAGCTCATTGTGTGATAACTCCACAGTATTCCTTTCGCATGTCATATTCATCATTGACAAATTGACACACAGTTTGGCATGAGAGGCCATCAGAAACCTCAACATTTCATCTTGATCTCGTGCTTGTCAGTAAAGGTTTCGTGCTTGTCAGTAAACTCAAGCAGCTTTCAACGGGGAAAACTTAATGTTCTGTAAAATATTTCCTCAGTGCTTTGCCGTCACAGAAAGCTGTTATTATGTTGTGGATTGGATAATTAAACCTGCGACTATTTGCACATTAAAAATGGGAAAAAAACCCTTTAACGGTGAAGTGATCCTAAAATTAACATTGGAATCACAGTTACAACACAGTAAATGAACGAACAGTGAATGAAGAACGCCCGAGCAGAGTCTACAGGAAAGCCACACACACAGACCAGATGCTTAACTGTGGAAGCAATCATCCCAACATCCACAAACGGAGCTGCATCAGGACATTATTTAAACAGGCCACAGCACACCGTAGTACCCAGGAACTACGAGCAGACGAAAATTACCTACTCGAGAAGAACGGGCACCCAATTAACACAGTCCTCTGATTTTTAAATGACAAACCGAAACAAGAAGACAAAATACGCCGAGATACTCTAACTACATTAACACACAACAATGACATCTCTACCAGATGACTTCGTCCCCTTAGCAATGTCGTCGCTCACAAACCTATCAACACACTTAAATATTGGCTGATGACCAACACATTTAAACAGCGGCTGATGAACCTAAAGGACACTACATAAACAAGCACCAAAACCCATGTAATTTACCAAATAAAATGTAAGGACTGTAAGAAACACTACATCGGACGGACAGAAAACTCGCCACCAGGCTACAAGAACAACAACTCGCTACCAAAGGACATGACCAGCTATCACTGGTATCTTTTTATACTGGGACAACACATCCATCCGAGGACAACCTAAGCATGTACATACACACGAATTCCTAGAGGATCGCATTCAACTGGAACTCAATTGATAAACACATCGATTTGTACTCAATTTACCAAACTCTGAGGAAAATAACCCGAAATGGAATTACTCTCTTTAAGAGACCAAGACACATAAATAGAAAGTAGGACATAACACAATGCTTCATTGGAGGCTCACAGATGATGTTACCTAGCATGGTGATGAAACATCTGACAACAAACCTTCCAACTTAGCGACAAAACCTACAACCTGAACCTGAACCTTAGCTACAAATCTTCTCCAAAATTGCAAACAGTAAATTAAACTGCAAAATGCTGAATTTGATGCTGCAGAGGTGTGTGCAATGCACTTGATAGTTGCTGTGAGCTCAATAATTTAAAGCAGGAAAAAGAGAATGCAGGAGTAACATTCGATACTTTCTGCCTGCCTGTACGTATGCAATCAGAATGATATCTGAATTCTCGAAACCATCAGGACAAAGACGCTCACTTTAGCAGCATTGACTATTTTAATAATTGTTCCTTCTATCACTGGCACTGCATTGTTAATGTTTCCTATCCACAGGAGAAACTGAAGTATTTGACGAAGTTTCAAGGGCAGTATCGCTTTCCCCGACCTCATAAACAGAAAAGTGGAACAGTCTAAAGTTCTCAAATTAGACATCATCCTCATTTAGAAAACGAACCACATTCCTGATGAAAGCTCATGCTCGAATCGTCGATTCTCCAGCTCATTTGATGCTGTCTTGCTGACTGTGATTTGCGAGCATCACACGTTCCGACTTGAATCTCCAGCATCTGCAGTCCTCACTTTCTCTTCACATATGATACATTCATCCTGATTGCGTGAAGATCTTGAAGCTTAGATCTTAACAGTGAACTTCTTCTTCGACTTTAGTGTCTCCATAAGCCGAGCAATGATCATCTGTTAAACATTAACCAAAGGTGGAGAACAACCATAAATGTGATGATATAGGCAATTCCACACAACGACTTGTTAATTGGGAACACAGAGGTGGTTTTGTTGACATTACAAGTCTCTTCAAGTCACTATTATTGTGACTTCTGCTGAGGAATGTAAAAACGAGCACCATATTGTCTGAGTCACTTTCGCTAATAGTTGAGTACCATTGAGCCTGGTAATGCTCTGACAATTTCATATAAAACATGCTGGGCCGCTGTGACTTATTGACATGTATATGAGTGATAAAGACTTATAAAAGATAGTTGGCTTGTATCTTGGCTAGACTGGCTTTAGCAAGCCCACACGGATATTTGCAGATATAGTTTGGAAAGCTTAATCTAGAGCTGCAGCAAGAGTGGCAGCTCTGGCTCACGGGAAGGAAAAGTATAAATCATGTGATGAGTAAGAAATACAACTGAAATGAAGCATAGCGTTTCAAGGTCAGAATAAAAGAAATGAAAGGAGGATGCTTGTTGCATTTGCAAAAGGCTTGATGATTTGAACGCAAAAATTGAGTTAGTTGGTTATGATTTATTTACTTAGTTATTTGGCTCAAAGACTGGTGTTTGAAAAAAAAGGTTTTCAATTCATGCACCCTGGAGAAAGACGATGAACTGCTGTTTGGAAGACCTTAACCTCTCTTGTGGTCTCTGCGGCTAGTCTATTTAATTAAATGATAATTACGACTGGAGCAAGTGATATTTTTTTTCTTTTCTCTCACGTAAGGAGAAATTTCGAAACATGAACTAGATTGCGCCAGAACACAATGTCGGTGAAAGAATCACGTGCCCAAAATTTGAAATTCTGGATTGATGAACATAAAGGGAAAATTCGGCTTGAATGAAAACTTGCAGCTAGGAGCTATCAGCTTCAGAGAAAAGCGGAAACTTAGGTCAAATGAGTCATAAAAGCTTAGTGGTTACCAAGGGTTGTAAGTTGGAGAAGCTTCAATCGCCCTTAGATTCAGTCAGTGCCTGAGGGCATGCACTGTATGTTTCCACAGAATGGTAACAGTAAATGGTGTTGGCATGAGTCTATTGCATGTTTTAAAAAGAGATCATGACCCATTTGCTGCAGAACGTTCATGAAGGTCTGGGGGAGAGTAGCTAATAAGTCACACAGGGAAGCCAACTCTCCTATCCACCCCCGCTTCAATCCCCTCCCTTCCAGCTTGAAGACTCAGTGTAATATTCATAAGAGAAAACGGTGGGGCAATCTGAGACCAAGGAAAATATCTGCCCTGAGCAACGGGGTTCACTTTGGAGAGGAAAGAGATGTCAATGGCTGAGCTCAAACACTTGGATCGTTTGGAGTAATGTTCTTTCTCAAACGGACAGAGCTAGACAGAGACTGAATACAGTGGGAATTTGGGAAATCCTCACATCGTTCATTTAAGAATGAATATTTTGTTTAGAAGGCCAAGTTTAACTGCAAAATGAATTTCGCTTCCCTGTGGCCTCCTCACTGACAAAATCACTTGGGTGAAGTGTTTTAATACGTAAACTATTTGTAGTGATCAATGCATGGACAGCATTGGCATCCCTGGACTGTTTTCAAAGTCCAAAGCCGAACTCTTTTCACTTTGAACTCTTAGATGTCCCGTCTGAGTCTGAATAAGGAGTGCAGCTGCACTACCGCATAACCATGGTTCATATAGTTGAAAGAAGCTGACTCTATTAAGACTATCAGTCGTGGTTCTGTCCTTTGATGACCCTACTTGTGTGCTTTTGATAAATCACGTGAATTCAGTCATGGACCGGCAACACATGCTGTTAATCTGTGGAATCTTTTTTTTTGCCAGTTTTATTGGCTGACTCAGTGTCTTGCAAAACAATCGTGTGGGTCTAATTTGCCGTGATTTGCACTCTCAACACTCTCAACATAACCTGATCGAGGTTACTGAAGACTCCAGTGAAATGTGTCCACAGATGCCTGACAAATGCAGTTGGGGGCTCTCGCTTTTGCTGCCAACATCTAATTAACCCCTCCACAAATCTGGCTTTTTTTGTGTGTCGTATAGTGACTAGTTTTAACGTTGTCAAATGTGCAGCTCCCATTCTCACAAATTTTGAGTATTTTTATAAGGGAGAATGGACGTAGGAACTCCAGTAGATATTAAACAAAATCAGAAACATATTCTGAAGACACGTCACTGTACATGAACCAAAAACTCTGCTTCTTCTCCACCGTGCTGCCAGGCCTGCTGAGTGTTTCCTTCAGTTTCTGACTTGTGGAATTACTCGACCGAGAATGCAGTTGCATCCTTTGTTTTCATGCTCATTAGAAGATCATCCTCTAAGTCAGTGTGATTCGCCCCACGTTCAAATGAGTAGACGCCCGACTAGAGATATTGAACCATTAATAGGCAGACTTGGCAGGGCAAATTCGATTCGAAACGTACAGACCACATGAAAGGAGCGGCTATCGGAATGGTAAAAAAGAAAAAACGTGAGCAAGTGTTTATTTGATGGGAAGTTGTGTGTAAAATAAGATCTGATGTAACACATTTTCCAGCTTTGATTATTCCTTTGCCGTAGATTTTCAGGTTCTCACTTGGTGGGATCTGGGGGTTGGAAGTATGGGAGGGACGGTGTGAAGGCCAGTCAGTCTGTTTGCAGAATTTTGCTCAATACAGCTAAAACCAAGTTCATCGGTCAAAGGGTGATGGAACCCAAAGCAATAGCCACCCAACTCCACATGTTTCCAGTGGACCTCAGAAATGGACCCAAACCCGAATATTGGTTTGGATCACGGACTAGTCCTCAATCCAGACACTATCTAAATTCTAACCCCGGTAAAAGACTAGCCCCAATCACCTATTCGGTTCAGGATGCTGGGCCACATTCATTCTGACGCCTCAGCCTTGGGGACTGAACAGCAGTTAGCTCCATCAATTCCTACCAGGAAAGGCACACCTTTGCACGCAGCAGTCCCATCAGGGAAATGGATATCTGGAGACATTATATCCAAGAAAGTGTCCTATTCGGCGCTTTAGACCAGCGACAGAAGCAGTCATTCCAATTATCTCATTGTGAACTCGAGGAAGTGAAATTCCATGGCAGGCAGAGTCCCTCCACCTGGGCGGACCAATCGATTCCCCAAGTTCCTTCCTCTCTCTCTCTCTCTCTCTGACAAACACAACACCCTCCCCCCACCCCCACCCGCCACTCCCACCACACACATACACACACACAGACACACAATGCAGTACAATCCAATGCTGGTGCTCCAGTAATCCTAACTCGGAGAATATTGCAATAAAGTTCAGCTGTCAATGGAAACAGAACTGTCAGTGCATTCTTGTACAAGGCTGTCCGACAGTACAGTATAATCCATATGAAAATCAATTTCATTTTGTATTCATTTTTTATCTTATCATCAAAAACTAATGGGCTGGCCGCATTCTTTGTCCAAAATTTCGATTACAAATATCAGAGTTGAGGTAACCCCTGACATACAAACAGGCACAGATAAAATCACCCGAGGTACTTCATTTCAGATGATTAGATTTGATTTATTATTTTCACATGCACCTGGGTACAGTGAAAAGCGTTTTTTTTTCGTGCAGTGCAGACAGATCATACAAAGTTCATGAATGTAATGGAAAAGGGCAAAGAATGCAAATATTAAGGCTGCATAGAAGGTGCTGAAAGAGGGAGATCAACATGAAATCCAAAATTTATGAAGTCCATTCAGAAGACTAATTACAGCGGGGAAGGAACTGTTCCTGAATCGTTTCTTGTATGTGTTTAAGCTAATGCATCTTTTGCCTGGCACAAAGAGGGAGCAAAGGTTTGTAACCGGGGAGAGAGGGGTCTTTGATTCTTTTGACTGCCTTTATTAGGCAAAAAGAAGTATAGATGGAATCAATGGATAGAAGTTTGGCTTGAGTAATTGATTGGGCTGTTTTCAAAACTCCTGTAGTTTCTTATGGTGCTGTGCAAATCACTTGCCATAGAATGCTGTACATGCCTCCGGATTAAATGCTTTCTATGGTGCAGTTATAAAAAACGTATGAGGAGTCTTCATGGAAATGCTGAATTTCTTTCAAGTCCCAAAGACGTTGAGGCTTTGTGGGACTTCTTGGACATCTCCTCAATGTGGATGGACCATAACACATTGTTCATAATCATCATTCCACAGACTGGAATGGGTCATTCATCATGATTCCTGAAGTCAATGACCAGCTTTTGTTCGTTTTGCTCACGTCGAGGGAGAGTTTTATTGTAAAATCTTTATACCATGCCACCAATCACTCTATCACTTTCCTTCATACTGTCGCGTTATTATTTGAGATCTGGACTTCAGGTCGTGTCAGCAGAGAATGTAAAAATAGAATTCGTGCAAAATTTGACCACAAAATCCTGACTGCATAGGCAGTACAGTCATGTGTTGAGCATGCAGACATGAAGAGCACCGGTGTTGTGGGTTATTGTGGAGGAGATTTTTTTCTCACTGATTATGGTCTGAGGGCCACTAAGTAGAGGATTCATTTGCTTGGATAAACCATTTTGGGCGTAATGTGAGGCCTGAGACACAGACAATTGACTGATGCAAGAGGAATTTGCAGAAATCAGTTAAAGCAATCTTTGGAAGGTAACTGGTTGTGCACAGGCCAATGCCAGAAGGATTTATAAAATAAGTCTACAAGCACAGAAGTGTGGTTAGGTATCTAAACGAGGTAAGATATTATATCAGGATAATAACACATATCACCTGTCCCCCTTCTCTAGTGTGATGATGTGCAGCATTGTCACGTGAATTCTCAGGTTGTGATTGTTGAAAGTATACATCGCAGTCTGTAAGTGGTTTGCCTCACTGAATGCAGTCGAATGTGAGGATGGGGCATTTTTATCCATCGCAATAATTCCTCAGTGTTTGAGTGGTGCAACGAATGGTTGTGTATTGGAAGACAATTTGGAGCTCAGAGGATTGTTACGAGAGGAGACTGCCAGGGCTTTTCCACAGACAGATATATGGAAAAAGGTTATGTGGCTACCGGTCCAGAGAAAGGGCTAGAAATTGTGTGAAGGCAATCTGACCGAAATTGGAAATGGGAAACTAGCCAAAAGTGCAGACCGACACGTTTGTCTGAGGACTATAACAAAACTGCAAGATAGGATATGTTCAGATACACACAGGCAAAACCTGATATGAAAGCATACACAACGAATTGGTTCTGATGTGTTCGATGTCTGGAACTCAGCTGCAAGATTGGTTCCTTCCCCAACGTTATGGATTACACTTGCATTTGATCGATTGACAGAAAATACTGATTGACACAGAGAGATCAAGAAGCAGGCCACACAATGATTTGATAACAACTTACGGTGCAGATTGTCAAACTACCCCCAATGCAGGTAATTTGTTTAATGAACTCAACCACGTAACCAATAAAGTTACATAGACACCGGATATAATTAGTCTGTACAGTCAGCAAAGTAAGGGGTAGTGGGCAGGCAGAGGGATCATAGTGATAGAGAGATCTAAACAAGAATCAGGTAGACCAATACATACTAATGGTCCTAGAAGAGCATATACAATATCATCCAGGGAAAGAGAGATAATCACAGAGATAGACCAAGAGAACCCTATGCAGAATCTGTGGACAGTGGATGATCAAACTTCGAACTTGCTAAGCAAGCACAGTTTCCATCTTTAATCATCGATGGACAGATCAATTATTGTTTTAAAAAATGAAATACACCGATATTCCAAATTTACAGTAACTGACCAAGATTTGATTTAATGACGATTTTGTAGGTAAAAAGCTATGGGGATGCTATTCAGGATCGAAATCGCTACGTACAATCACATTCGGTTAATTGTCTGTGTTGGGGAAAATGTCGGCATACCTGAGAGGGAGTATTGAATGAATATGATCTCTTTCTTCTCCGTGATTTTGAGGAAAGGGATGTTCTTGTAGGTATCACTAGATAAACTTCGCTAGACAAAAATAAATAGTTTTGTGCTGCCATTAATATATGAATTGAAAATATTTTGGGCAGTTACTGTCCAAATATCCGTTTAAAGCGAACTGTAGAGATCCGGAGACTGACATAACCGGTGTTGCCTATAGGGAGAAGACAGAATGCTGCATCATAAAATCTCAAAACTACACCCATGTGAGACTTTCATATGTAACAACCAACGAACAATCATTTGTATTAGGCCACACATATCAGCTCAAGTAGTACAAATCAAACTCGCTCATATCCACCAGCGGTGTGAAACGTTACTATTATCAGTAGCAAACTCTGACAAACTTTACGGGATTATTCAAAGTCATATAACATTGGCATCAAACCGTGTTACCACGTAACTGTGACAAGGCTGTTCCTTTCACACGTTTAGGCGTTCCTTCTTTTTTTTCATAGAGGTTGCAAGCAAAGCAGGTTCCTAAAACTCTGAATTCGGATAGAGTTTAGGGACATAGTGCTTACAGTTAAAAGATGCTGCCTCAGACAGAAGACGTTCAAGTTTTAAAATAATTGTATCATGAAAGGGAGTTGTCAGTTCTCACACCTCGGCTAATACTCTGGTTTAGATTTGATGCTGCAGTGTATGTGTAAAGAAACACTGCTGGACCACATGTCTCCCGCTTTCTCTGTCTTCTCTCCTGTAAGAACTTGTTTGATCTTTCCTTTTGTGCTAAGGGATGTTAATGGGGATTGTTGCATGTATATTGCAACAGCAACAGCATCATTATGTTAGGATAGTCTGTCGGGCTTTTGGGTCTGATAAGTTGTTTGGTATTAGTTTGTCTGTTCTTTATGTTTCATTCAGTAATCTTATAAATAAATTCTATTTTGTTAAAACTAAGCAGTTTGATCAGCTGAATCTCTCCTAGAATATCCACTGTGCACTGTGAATATCCAAGATAGATTTTGTGATAACTTCTTCAAATATCTGGCCTGGTTCATAACAAAACATATGGCAGGTCGTGACACAATTGACAAATGTGCTTAAAGTTTTTAACTACTGTAATTCAGCAGACAGAGAAATTCAAATGTAAGTGGGGAAATCAAACTGATTAATTGGTAGGATGACTTCTGGGACTGGACCTGAAAAGCGCCGATACACCCATGTATCTGTTGCCTATCACACCTGCCTGCACTCTGCCTCCAGCTTTACTTCGTTATATCTAATCATCCTCACAGTTAATTTCATCCGTTGGAAAAAGAAATATGGATTAAAATTCAAATAATGTTTTTTTTAAAAAGTTGGACTGTGTCTCAAAAAGATAATTTGATGTTCAGATTACAGAGGAGGAAGTGCTGGATGTCTTGAAACAATTAAAGGTAGATAAATCCCAAGGACCTGATCAGGTGTACCCGGGAACTCTGTGGGAAGCGAGAGAAGTGATTGCTGGGCCTCTTGCTGAGATATTTGTATGATTGATAGTCACAGATGAGATGCCGAAAGAATGGACGTTGGCAAACGTGGTGCCACTCTTTAAGAAGGGCGGTAAAGACAAGCCAGGGAACTACAGACCGGCGAGCCTGCCCTCGGTGGTGGGCAAGTTGTTGGAGGGATTCCTGAGGGACAGGGTGTTTATGTAATTGGAAAGGCAAGGACCGATTCTGGATAGTCAACATGGCTTTGTGCGTGGGAAATCGTGTCTCACAAACTCGATTGAGTTTTTTTAAGTAACAAAGTAGATTGATGAGGCATAGTAGTAGATGTAATCTATATGGACTTCAGTAAGGTGTTCGACAAGGTTCCCAATGGGAGGCTGATTGGCAAGCTTAGTACTCATAGAATACAGGGAGAACTAGCAATTTGGATACAGAATTGGCTCAAAGGTAGAAGAGAGAGGGTGGTGGTTGAGTGTTGTTTTTCAGACTGGAGGCCTGTGACCAGTGGAATGTCACAAGGATCGGTGCAGGGACCTCTAGGTTTTGTCATTTACATTAATGATTTGGATGCGAGCAAAAGAGGTACACTTAGTAAGTTTGCAGATGACACTAAAATTGGAGGTGTCGTGGACAGCGAAGACGGTTACCTCAGATAACAACAGGATGTGGACCAGATTGTCCTTTTGGCTGAGAAGTGGCAGATGGAGTTTACTTCAGGTAAATGCGAGGTGCTGCATTTTGGGAAAGCAAATCTTAGTAGGACTTATACACTTCGTGGCAAGGTCTTAGGAAGTGTTGCTGAACAAAGAGACCTTGGAGTGCAGGTTCATAGTTTCATGAAATTGGAGTCGCAGGCAGATGGGATAGCGAAGAAGGCGTTTGGTATGCTTTCCTTTATTTGTAAGAGTATTGAGTACAGGAGTTGGGAGGTCATGCTGCAGCGGTACAGGACAGTGGTTCGGCCACTGTGGGACTATTGCGTGCAATTCTGGTCTCCTTCCTACCGGAAAAACGTTGTGAAACTTGAAAGGGTTTAGAAAAAGATTTACAAGGATAATGCAAGTATTGGCGTATCTGACTACAGGGAGAGGCTGAATAGGCGGGAGTTTTTTTCCCCTGGAGCATCGGAGGCTGAGGGGTGACCTTATAGAGGTTTAAAAAATTATGAGGGGCATGGATAGGATAAATAGACAAAGTATTTTCCCTGGGCTCTGTGAGTCCAGATCGAGAAGGCATAGGTTTAGGGTGTGAGGGGAACGATATAAAAGAGACCTAAGGGGCAACTTTTTCACGCAGAGGGTGATACATGTATGGAAGTAGCTGCCAGAGGATGTGGTGGAAGGCTGGTACAATTGCAACATTTAAGAGGCATTTGGATGGGTATACGAATAGGAAGGTTTTGGAAGGATACGGGTCGGGTGCTGGCAGGTGGGACTAGATTGGGTTGGGATATCTGGTCGGCATACACGGGTTGGACCGAAGGGTGTGTTTCCTTGCTGTACATCTCTATGACTCTCTGACTCTATGAATGTTTGCACAGTACGATCTTTAGTCGACCTAGTGCTATGAATAACTTAAGAGGCTTCAAACCTACACTGTGTCTGTAACTAGTGGCTAATTATTAATTCATGTGGTAAATTCAACTTATTGGTGTGCTAAAGGAAGGTACTTAGTATACTGTGTATTGTTGGCCGTGTACAATTGGGAACATAGATTCTCAGGCACTTGTTCTATCCGTCTGAGTGTTCATTCATGCCTGATGAGATCAGAACCCGAGACTGTAATTCCATTTTCACTGCATACTTTAAGATATCAACAGGATGCACAGTGGTCAAGTCATCGCAGGACAAAAATTCTAAAATGACCCAAAGCAGAACATCAGGCCTGACTGGAAGTTTGACAAACTAAATTAAGCAGCAGCGGTTGACTACAAACAACAGTGGAAACCAAGATCAATGAGGTCACAAATTTTCAGGTTTGTTTTGATTTCACTTTCTGCTACTTTGACTTCCATCCAGTGCCCGACGACTTCCATTTTAAACGTATCCAACCGAGGTAATCCTGAATACTGCTGGCGGTGTAACATTAGATGCTGATGGTATCGTAACACCAGAATATTTAGTGAAGTCTGGAGTGAACCTGGAAGTTACGCCCTGAGCGAAGATGTGCCAGTACCAGTACTCGTGTGAGAAGAGCATTTAGCAGTGCAAAAATACTCTGTAGATGATCTCAGCTGATCTGCTAGAGCAACGTTCATACAGGCGAGACAGCCTTACAAAATTGTGGAAGGAAATTTCGATCCCTGGCTCAAACACGTGGATTGCTGGCAATAATATTGTTTCTCAGAAGAATAGCGAGACAAAGAGTTTAGTATTGTGGGAATTTGGGAAATGCTCACATATCACTTTTAATAAGTAAAGGTTTGCTAATAAAACAAGTGAACCGATTTCGGTAACACGTTCGCCCACATCATCAATTGTATATGCACTTTTCAGGTCCACTCCTTGAAGTCATCCTTCCAATTATTCAGTTTGACTTCTCTGCTAACATTTCAATTTTTCTGTCTGCTGAATTACAGTGTTTGTGGAAGGTGTTTTTCTTCCAGTTCCGGTTGAAGGATCCATTGCACGGGCAACACATGCCAACATAGCTTGCAGCCTGCAACAAATACAAAATTCGAAGATATTGTTCTGATTTCATGGAATTTTGGGAGGAAAGTGATGATAAGAGCCAAGGCCATGGCTGGCAGCAGGATGTTCGAGGATTATGTTTGCATTTTGGAAAGAGGAGAACCAATTAAAGAAATGTTTGTTTACAAGAAATTATCTCGATTCCAATAATGAAAATGCGGAATTACCATGGATGGTGCTAATAAATAACTATGAAAATGAATTACTGTGGGAATACCTCGTGGACAAATAGCAAATATAGGGATTGAAAGTAAATCCCAAATAAGATAGCTTTAAGATAAAATTATTGCAGTATCTATCACTCCCCTAGCCAAGCTGTTCCTGTACTGCTACAACACGAGAATAATCCAGTAATATGATGAACTCGCCAGGGATGTATTGTGCACAACCAGTAGGACAGCTCTAACCCCAACAATAGCAGCTAATCAGTCAACTCTCAATCATCAGCAAATCCATGGAAAGCGTCATCAGCAGTGCTATTATGCAACAACTGCTCACTGACGCATAGTTTGGGCTCGACCATAGCTACTGAGCTTGTGGCATCATAAGAGGCGTTCAATGTTCATCGTTGAAACATGTATGGAAGAGTTGAATTTCAGAGGTGAGGTTCGAGTGCCAGCTGTCATTTGAGTGAATGTTGCATCAGGTACCCATAGAGATAAGAAAAAGGTATCAATTTGAATATGATGCACACTTTTCAGTGATAGGAGTCATACATGCCACAGAAGAAGATGGTTGTGGTTGTTGCAGGTCAGACATTCTCAACTCCAGGATATCTATGCTGGAGTTCCTTGCGACACACTCCTGAGTGTTCTGTGATAATCCCCACTTTTCCAGAGAATTGCAGCTCCGACAACATTTAGGAAACTTGACGATATCCAGAACAAAGCAGCTGGTTTGATTGTACCGCCTCTATGAACATCCATTTGCGTCACAACCGACAACCAGGAGCAGAAAATATACACCATCTACGAGATGCACTGCAGAAATTCATGGAAGATCCTTAGACAGCTCCCTCTAGACTCGCAAGCATTTCCATGTTGAAGGACAAGTCCGGCACATACATGGGAACGTTCCTGACATGAGCAAAAATTGCCGTTCTTTCACTGTCAATATATCAAACTCCTCGGATTCCTCTAACAGTATTGTAAGTCTACCTAGATCACGTGCACTGCAGTGGATCCAGAAATCGGCTCATTACCGCCTTCTCAGAGAAATCTAGGGACAGGCAATACAGTCTTGGGAGGAGCGTATCAGCAAAGTGAAGCAGAAACTGGGCAGTTGGAAGCTACAGTCGCCTCCATCGCCGGAAAACAACTGGTCATCATGTGTGAGGCACTGTCATTGCTGTTATACGTGGCACAGGTCTGGCCTATTCCCAGAATCTGTGCCGCTGCAGTCTCCCGGGCCATCTTCCATTTTATATGGAAATCAAAGATGGACCGGGTCCGAAGGGACTCGATGTATAAAAATCTGTGCAATGGGGGAATAAAAACACACCCAATGCTATCCTCATCTTGATGGCTACCTTTGTGTGTGGCTGTATCAAGCAGTGCATGGATTCTCGGTACGCAAATACCAAGTGTCACTACGTACTGAGGTTTGATCTGACCCTGGTGTTGCCAAGAATGGGCCTGGCCTTGCTGCCGCAGAACGCTCCAAGTAGTTGGACCGTTCCGTATCACCTGTCCTTCGTGGAGAAGTTTATGAAGAAAAACACCTTTGACCACAATTCCATCACGTAGCGGTTACCACGAAGTGTTTTTGAGACCCTTAGGGATAAGGAAAGGGAGGGTCCTATCGAGTAGTTCCCTGAGCAGACTGCCAAAGTTGTTTGGCAGAGTGTCTCATCGCTACAACTTTCCAACATGCACCAAGACATGGCTGGCTGGTGGTGAGATGGGCTCTGCCTGTGAGATCCTTTATGCACACCCTGACTCTCTGTGGCACCACATGCTGCCCTCGAAGCAGCTGTGGAGGGGACGAGACTGTCACACACCTCCTTCTGGAATGTGCCTATGCAAAAGAAGTCTGGAGAGGAATGCAGTGGTGTTTTTCGGGTTCGAGCCGAGCAGCTCCATGACACGGGACTCTGTCCTCTACGGTCTGTTCCCTGGGACGCACACTGACGAACATCAACTGTACCAGGAGGATCATCAACTCAGTGAAAGACGCTCTTTTGTCTGTCTGAAAACTGTTGATCTTACAGCTGAAGTGTCTGACCCCTCCTGAGTGTTGCAGAATGGCACGTTCCAAGGTCCAGGACTACGTGTTGAGGGATGCGCTGAAGCTTGGGGCAGCTGCCTCCAAAATGCGGTGGGGAAAGACCACCGTGTAATGTCTACCTGCGAAAAAACAGGGGGCCCACGCAGTAAGTATGCAAAGAAATGGAATATTTACATATGTATGGCATAACCAATTGTACAGATCATCAAAATATTTTTTGAATAACGTACGTTTTTGAATTAAAGAAAAGACCCTCCTGTTCCTCTAATGGTGCCTGACCTGCCATGCTTTACCAACACTACACTCCTGACTGACATTTACACTACGCTACTCAAGAAAACATTTCATTGTTTTCACACTCACATGAAAGTCTCTCATGGCGTAAACAAATTACTTCAGATGCTGGAATCTGTAATGAAAACGACAAATGCTGGCAATCACAGCGGGTCAGGCAGTATCCATACAGAGAGAACAACGTTTCATCAGTCAACTCGACTTGAAACGTTAGCTTTCTCTCTCTGCATGGATGTTGTCTGAATCGCTGAGATCTCCAGCATTTGTTGTATTGAGTCTGTCATGGTAGAGTCTGGTGAAGGTCAAGATGAAGTGACTGGTGACTACATGATTACATTTTTGCTTCGTCCTCCAGGTCAGGGAAATGTTAAAATCCTGTTTGTAATAATTTTAAGCAGTTGGTAATAATTGGAGACATGAGATTGTCGATCACATTGTACCAGTTGGCAGACAACGAGTGATGTACAGGAGTGAACCTTGTGTTTCTGAATGAACGAATCCGGTTCTGAAATTCTTGTTTGGTCTATCATAGCCCCATTCTTACTGAGGCTAACGCAAAATGTGTTCATGTGATGGGACATATGAACATCTTGGGACCACTAGCAGTTTTCTTGTTAAGAACAAATAAAAAAAAGCTCAATCAACAACAATCGTTGGCAGATAATATGGTTTGCATTAATTTGGCGTTAATTTATATTAATTTGTTACACAACAGTTGTTCTTTATTCCGCTGTATAGTTTACTCCAAATGCCTCATTCTCAACGAACTCCCGCCCATCCTTCCCAAGTGTGAAAAATAACTAAAACAAATTTAACGAGTGAAGACGTTCTATGTTCATTGTATGCTTCCATTTGACGTTCAGTTGCTTTACATTAGCAGCCGGTGGGGATATTCCTTCTGAGTCTACATGTAATCTTGTAAATTTCAATGAGATTTGCATTCGATAAGCAGAGATCAGCACTTATTGTCTATTGCTAATTATCCTCGGTGTTGGGACCCTTGCTTGACTCTCTGCAGCCAAAAAGCAAAAAGTACATGCAGTGCTCTTAGAAAGACAATTCCAGTCTGGCAGTTTGACACACCGTTGTTCTGCCATTGTCACATTCCGATCACTTAATGTGAACTATCAAAATCCTTTCTCCTGCAGCACTCTATTACATAAAAGCTGTCCATTCCATGGTTCAGAGTTATTCAGACTCGAAAATTTAGCTAAACTTCTCTCAATGGAATCTGTCTGACATGTTTGTGGTCTGCAGTCGTGTCAGTAGAGATTGTGACACAGTCGTTAGTACTGCTGCCTCTCAGCGCCAGAGATCCCTGTTCAATTCTAGCCTCAAGTGAATCGCAGTGTGGAGTTTGCACATTCTCCCCGTGTCAGCGTGGGTTTCTTCTGGCTGCTCCGGTTTCCTCCGACAATCCAAAAATATGCAGGTTAGGTGAATTGCCCATGGTAACTTGCCCGTACTGTGAGGTGAAGGAGTAAATGTAGTGGGGAATGGGTCCGGGTGGGTTATGCTTCGGCGGGTAGGTATGGGCTTGTTGGGCCGAAGGGCCTGTTTCCACACTGTATGTACTCTAAAAAATCTGGAGTAAGTTGCTCCATTAGTGCTACAATTCAGATGCAAAACAATACCGAGTCCAAGAAGATAATACAAACTGATCTCTCAGCTGATGAATGATTATCATCCAGTTTTCTTGCGATTCCCAAATTGGTGGATAATTTGCTTGGGATTGAGTGCACAACAATTTGTGGTGATGCTTGTCGCAATCTCGCTAAAAGCTACATGCACAAACGTCCCAGGGTGGGCTCGAATCACCAATTGCTCGCTTAACAGAAGGATGCGCTAACTGATTGCACGACATAGACTCAGGTAACCCAGCATGTTTACGGGACACGCATGGATATCTTGGAAATAGGTTTATGTGGCTTGCTTACTATCACTGCCGTCTTCGTTATAGCCATTTATTGCATCGTTAACTAAATATTTGCAAATTTTTGAAACCACCTGTTGAAATCAGCACTTTATGTCCTGATGTGCAATATTGTGAATTCCCTCAGTAATACAGATTAGTTTTTTTTTGATCTGTTCGGAGTAAATGTTCCAGTATATCAAAGAAGAGAGAAAAATGAGCAACAATAAAACAAAAGAAGTGCCGGAAAAGCTCAGCAGGTCTGAGATCACTTGTGACACGAGCAGTTCTGAATGAGGAACAGTGACCAACGAAACTTTAACTCTGCTTTCTCACTTCAGGCACTCCCAAACCCGCTGAGGTTCCTCCAGCAAATTATATTTTGATCAGAAACTAAGGTGCACTTAAACGTCCATCAAGAGTTACAGAGTTTGCGTCGTTTTTTTCTTATTTTTCATTTCTCTCTACTCCCAACCAGCAATATTTCCTTTGTCACCTCTCGCCTCAAGTTACTGGAGGAGGCGCCCAGTCTCCCCAATGTAGAGGAGACCACATCGGGAGTAACGGATACAATAAATGATATTGGTGGATGTGCAGGTGAAACTTTGCCAACCTACAAACCTTCGGATCAACCAAATCATCCACCGACATTTCTTCCACCTCCAAGAATACCCCACCACCAGGGATATATTTCCCTCCCCACCCCTTTCCGCCTTCCGCAAAGACCATTTCCTCCGTGACTACCTGGTCAGGTCCACACACCCCTACGACCCACCCTCCAATTCTGACACTTTCCCTGCCACCGCAGGAACTGTAAAACCTGTGCCCACACCTCCTCCCTCCCCTCTATCCAAGGCCCTAAAGGAGCCTTCCACATCCACCTGCGCATCCACCAATATCATTTATTGTATCCGTTGCTCCCGATGTGGTCTCCTCTACATTGGGGAGACTGGGCTCCTCTTAGCAGAGAGCTTTAGGGAACATCTCCGAGACACCCGCACCAATAAACCAAACCGCCCCGTGGCCCAACATTTCAACTCCCCCTCCCACTCTGCCGAGGACATGGAAGTCCTGGGCCTCCTTCACCGCCGCTCCCTCACCACCAGACGCCTGGAGGAAGAATGCCTCATCTTCCGCGTCGGAACACTTCAACCCCAGGGCATCAATGTGGACTTCAACACCTTCCTCATTTTCCCTTCCCCCACCTCATCCTCGTTTCAAGCTTCCAGCTCAGTAACTGTCCCCATGACTTGTCTGGACTTGTCCGACCTGCCTATCTCCTTTTCCACCTATCCACTCCACCCTCTCCTCCTTGACCTATCACCTTCATCTCCTCCCCCACTCACCCATTGTACTCTATGCTACTTTCTCCCCACCCCCACCCTCCTCTAGCTTATCTCTCCACGCTTCAGGCTCACTGCCTTTATTCCTGATGAAGGGCTTTTGCCCAAAACGTCGATTTCGCTGCTCGTTGGATGCTGCCTGAACTGCTGTGCTCTCCCAGCACCACTAATCCAGTATTTGGTTTTCAGCATCTGCAGTCATTGTTTTTACCTTGTTCAGATTAATAATTTAGTGATAATACCATTAAGACATCACCTAATCGCTGTACGACTGCACCTTGATATTCGTCTTTAATGTTTGGTTTTTGATTCCCACAAACCCACCGAGTTAATTTAAAGTTCTCTCAACAGTACTGCACCTGCCCTGTGAGAAACCCAGTCCCAACTCAGTTCAGTAGAAATCCATTTTGTCTTGTACAGACGTCATTTTACCGAGAACCTGTTCAAATGTCTAAGCCCACTAAGATTAATTTTTATTTGTTTTATAATTTTCCACATTACTTCTGCAATTTCTGTAATAAAATGTTGAGTAGTCAGGAAGAAACCCTTAGCCAAAAAGCACAATAATGTATAAAGAAGCTGTTCACATGGACTGAACAATGGCAAATGGAATTGAAGTAACAAGGCGAGGAAGTATCTATTGAATAGTAGGATCCCAGGAAATATATGACCATAATATATCTGAACAAGTTGATTTAAATATCTAAGCCCGGTTTCCCGGCTGGTCCAAATAAGCCCCATTTGAAATTCTGGGGCTTTTGTGGCACAATGGTTATGTCCCTACCAGAGGGCGTGGGTTAAATTCCCATCTGCTCCAGAGATGCATTTTAGCATCTCCAAATGGGTCATATGAAAAAGTCATACATTTTCTCCGCGAGCTGAAAGGTGCTTGGGTTTCCAAGTCATTGGTTAACTAAGTACTGGTGCTACTGGATGAAAAACAAACAAAACCTAAATTTCATGCCTCTTATTCCTTGGATACATTACTTCTATTTCTCAAACATGCATTAACGCCCGAGCTGTTTTCCGAAGATCATATCCTCCACTGCCATTGCTGCTTCATTTTCCAACATTTTGGGTGTTAGACACATTGCATACAAGCATTGAGGAAGAGCAATTCGTAAATTTGCCATTATTCAATCGCTGTATTTCCTGATTTTGTCTTCACTTGCAATTTTAGATTTTTAAGTGTCAGAGTTTTGTTTCGTTTAGTGATTTATGCATATATTTCTGAATACTGCAGACTTTGTATTTGAAGTGAGCTGTGCAAAGCCCGTGCAAACTGATTGCAGTTCCTTTGATTGACAACTCGCTCTCGCCCGAGGGGCAGGGTGGGGAGGGGAAGCCAGCAAAAGTGACTCGCTTTTTACATCACCACATTTGTGATTCGTGGAGACGTTGTGAACAATGCTTTCTTATAGATTAGATTCGATTACTTACAGCGTGGAAACAGGCCCTTCGGCCCAACAAGTCCACACCGACCCGCCGAAGCGCACACCCCCACATACATTCCCCTACATTTACCATGCACCTAACACTATGGGCAATTTAGCATAGCCAATTCAACTAACCTGCACGTTTTTGGACTGTCGGAGCAAACTAGAGCACCCAGAGGAAACCCACGCAGACACGGAGAGAATGTGCAAACTCCACACAGACAGTCGCCTGAGGCGGGAATTGAACCCAGGTTTCTGGCGCTGTGAGGCAGCAGTGCGAACCACTGTGCCACCGTGCCACTACAAATCCCACAAGACTAGGTTAAAGTCCGTCCTATTGGATGATAATCTGGTGTTGTGTGATTTTTAACTTTGTCCATCCCAGTCCAACACCGGCACCTTCACATCATTGTTATTGAGTGGCAATACGTGACCAGCAGACCGGCTCCAGGACACTGAATGCTGATGTTGGCAGCGTTTTCGGGTTGGTGGGTGAGTCCTCTCGAGAGATGTGCTGACTGGCAAACCAGGAGCGGACTAGGCCCAGATTTTACTCGTTGTCTCCATTTCCACTTGGATTTCCACCAGATGCTCCTGTTTCTGCCCACAGTCCAAACATGCATAGGTTAAGATAAACCGGCCATAATAAGTTGCTCTATAATGCCCAGGGATGTGCAGGCTCGGGGAATTAGCCATGGGAAGAGTGGATTTACTGGATAGGGTTGGGGAGCGGATTGGTCTGTGTAGGATGCTCTTTTGAGGTTCGTGCAAATTCGTTGGGCTGAATGGTCTCTTTCCGCTCCCTCGGGATTCTACAACTCTGGACTAGATGCGATGAGAGTGTTCCAGTCTTTGTGAGGTCACAATGGCTTAAGTGGGCGTAGTTTCCCGATAGTACAGAAAGAAGCCATTCACTCTGCACTGACCCTGCAATCAGAAGGACGTCCAGACCAAGGAGTTTGGCCTTCCACGATTCAATGAAGTCATAGCTGATCATCGATCCAGCGCCATCCTCCTCCATTTACTTCATATTCCTTGACCCTTTCGCTGACAAACATCTTTGGAGGATTTTGAGGAAAGAGCGCTTGACCTGCAACATTAACTCTGATTTTAGGCTTTTTCTGTTTTTGTTTCTGATTTATATCATTTGCAGTTCTTTTTATTCAATCTCAAACCTAGGGGAAAACGGTGGAGACAGGAGCAGTGAACTAGAATGTGAGTTACATTGGACATCCTGTGTGGTTCGTCATGAATTTCCATTCTCACACCACCTGGTTTGCCTTCTCAGAACAGTCACAGGAACTAGGAGCAAGAGAAGGCATTTAAGCCAGTCCCTTTGTGACACTCTGTTAGATCTAGGGTGAAAAGACGAGAAAAAGTACAAGAAAAAAGGACAAGAAGTAACTCTGTGCCAAATACAGAAAATGTTGGAGAAAGTCAGCAGATGAGTTGAGCATCCTGTTGAGTTTCTGCGAATTTCTACTGCACCTGGTGAGCCAGCTCAGCTCAGCCATTGTCTCTCTTTTGCTTCCTCCCAGCCAGATAGGCAGTGGATTGGATCTTTAAATTGCACTGAATCAGAGGATGATACAATTGGAGGTAATCTGGTCCATAATATACTTGAAGTGGCTTTCTGAATGAGCATTTAAAAAAGGTGAAGAGAGAGATTTTTAAAAAATACATGATTGTCAAATCTTTTACACCGACGATGCTTCACGTGTAGAATGAACTTCCTGAGGAAGTGGTGGAGGTGAGCACAGTTATAACTGTTCAAAGACACATCGCTAAGTCCCTGAATAGGAAAGATTTGGTGAGTTATGGGCCAGGAGCAGGCACATGGGAGAAGTCTTGTTTCAGACTATGTTTGGTGTGGATTGGTTAGTATACTATATGACTCCATATGACAGGGACTAGCATATGAATTTATATGGATTCTGTTGTGTGTGAGTGAGCCACTCTGCTATCATGACTGATAACGTTAAATTTGTCATTCATAAACGTCTTTGCACAACTGGGATTGTCCAGCGTGGGATGTCTAATTTCAAAATCTAATGTTGCACACTGTGCTCCGAAGTTTGCAAGGACACATGCATTGTATCGGATCAGTTCTCTGTCTGTTTATACATATAAATTGGCATGTTTTAGATGAGCTGCCAGTTGTGGGACATAATATTTGTTCATAACTTCACACTAGCACAGAGAGTCAAATCCAGATGCTTACCATAGAATCATGGATTCCCTACAGTGTGGGAACAAGCCCTTCAGCCCAACAAGTCCACACCGATCTTCCGAAGATTATTCCACCCAGACTCGTTCCTCTGCCTTATTACTTTACATTTCCCTTGACTAATGCACCTAACCTACACATCCCTGACCACTATGGGCAATTTAACATGGCCTATTCGCCTAACCAGTAAACCTTTGGCCTGTGGGACGAAACCAGAGCACCGGGAGGATACCCATGTAAACACGGGGAGAATGTGCAAACTCCACAGAAACAGTAGCCCGAGTGTAGAATCCAACCCGGACCCCAGGCACTGTGGGCAGCAGTGCTTACCATTGAGCCATCGCGCCGCCGTTTTGCTGCTTTTGAATTAGGCACATTTATTTGGTTTGAATGCAGCTCGTAAAGAAAATCACTTGTGTTTCTACTGCAATGTACTATCAGAAAACTAGTTATGCTTGATCCTGAGGTATTTATGTTTTCCTTTTAAAAGTTACCTTTGGATTTGTTTTATTTTTAGACAGCACATCAGAAAATCATATGTAATCATGTTTAAAATTATGTTCTACCCCAGATCTGATATGTTCCCAAATTGCTTTTTATCTGGAGTTTAGTTTTAAAAGATGGAAAAGTGGCTATTGTTGATTCAGGTGCAGATTAGGAGAGGTGGTGATTGGTGATGTTTCGGCTGTTTTATAAGAAATCTCATTTTCCTGACTTCAGCTATTCCCATTTCTACCTTTTAACCAGACACAGTGGCTGCGAGTTGACTGCTGTGTGATCTTGACTGCTTCACCAAGAACTTTGAAAATCCTTTTTTTTTTATAACAGCGCAGCTTGCTGTAAGTTCTACAAATGTATTTCAACATTAGATATAAACTAACCTGTGCCTTGATTTTAGCATTCGCATCATCTTGGGGTTGTTCGTATGATGCACAAAGATTGCTCAAAGTAAATTGTGAAAATGACACAAGGAATCTTCAAAGGGGAAATAAATAACATTTGTAAGTGAGCAAAGAATTGCCAGATTTTAGGGTCGTGCAGTGATTAGCACTGATGTCTCACAGCATCAGGGATCTGAATTCAATCCCAGCCTTGTGTGACTGTGTATGAGCAGTTTGCACATTCTCCCCACGTCTATGTGAGTTTCCTCTGGATACTCTGGTTTCCCCCACTGTCCAAAGATGTGCAGTTTAGATGGATTAGCCATGCTAAATTTCCATGGTGTCTAGAAATGTGCAAAATAGGTGGATGAGCTGTGGGAAATGCAGGATTACATGGATTAACTAGGAGGTGTAAGTCTGGGTGGATGCTGTTTGGAGGGTCAGTGTAGACTCGATGGGCCAATAGCCTGCTTCTGTCACTGTTGAATTTAACCCTTGGTTTTTAGTGCAGGAATGTAAAAAGGCGGTCCTCAAGAGTAGTAATATCTGGATTGGAGTAGAAGTGACCAGTGCAAGAAGGACACATTGCAACTAAATTGGAAGTGGACTGATATACTGGCAGGGAGACTTGTTGCAGCTGCTCGGGAGGATTTTAAACTAGCAAGCTGTGGCGGTGTAGGGGGTGGGGGTGGAGGGGAGCGGTGGGGGACCCAGGGAGATAGGGAGGAAAGAGATCGATCTGAGACTGGTACAGTTGAGAACAGAGGCGCGTCAAACAGTCATGGCAGGCAGGGACAAAGCAGACAACAAAACAGGAATGATAAATTAAACTGCATTTGTTTCTATGCAAGTGTCCTAATAGGAAAGACAGACGAACTCAGGGCAGGGCGAGGAACTTGGGACTGAGATATCATAGCAATTACAGAAACATGGCTCAGGGATGAACAGGACTAGCATCTTAATATTCCAGGATGCAAATGCTACAGTAAAGACAGAAAGAGAGACAAGAGAGGAGAGGGAGTGGCATATTTGATAAGGGAAAGCATTACAGCTATACTGAGGGGTGACATTCCAAGAAATATATCCAGGGAAGATATTTTGGTGGAACTGAGAAATAAGAAAGGAATGCTTACATTAGTGGGATCATATTATAGACCCCCTAATTGTCAAAGGGAATTTGAGAAACAAATTTGTAAGGAGATCCCAATTGTCTGTCAGAATAATAGGGTGGTTATGGTCATGGATCTTAACTTTCCAAGCATAGACATAGTGTTAAGGATTTAGATGTCGAGGAAATTAAGTGTGGAAAAGAAAAAAGATTTGGTTCAGTATGTGGATAAACCTACGACAGAAGGTGCAAAACTTGACCTACTCTTGGAAAATAAGGCAGGGCAGGTGACTGATGAGTCGGTAGGGGAGCACTTTGGGGCCGGACTCCATAATTCTATAAGTTATAAAGTAGTGATGGAAACGGATAGACCAGATATAAAAGTTGAAATTCTGAATTGGATAAAGGCCAATTTTGACGGTTTTAGGCAAGAACTTTCAAAAGCTCATTGAGGGTAAATGTTCACAGGTAAAGGGATGCCTGGAAAATTGGCAGCCTTCAGAAATGAGAAAACGAGAGTCCAAAGAAAGTATATTCCTGTCAGGGTGAAAGGAAAGGCTGGTAGGTGTACGGAATGCTGGATGAATAGAGAAATTGAGAGTTTGGTTAAGAAAAAGAAGGAAGCATATGTCAGGTAGATAGATCGAGTGAATGCTTAGAAGAATATAAAGTCAATAGGTGTATACACAAGAGGGAAATCAGGAGGGCACAAAGGGGACATGAGATAGCTTTGGCAAATAGAGTTAAGGAGAATCCAAAGGGTTTTTACAAATATATGAAGGACAAAGGGTAACTAGGGAGAGAATAGGACCCCTCAATTAACAGCAAGGTGGCCTTTGTGTGGAGCCACACGAGATGGGGGAGATACTGAACGAGTATTTTGCATCATTATTTACTATGGAAAGAATAAGAAACATTTAGAATGTAGGGAACTAGATGGTGACTTCTTGAAAAAAAAAAATATTACATAGAAGGAAGTGCTAGATGCCTTGAAATGTATAAAAGTGGATAAATCTCCAGGACCTTATCAGGTGTACTCTAGAATTATGTGGAAAGCTAGGGGAGTGGTTGCTGGGTCTCTTACTGAAATATTTGTATCATCGATAGTCACAGGTAAGGTGCAGGAAGACTGGAGGTTGGCTCACGTGGTGCCACTGTTTAAGAAGGGTGGTAAGTACAAGCCACGGAACTATACACCAGTGAGCTTGGTCTCAGAGGTGGTAAAGTTGTTGGAGGGAATCTGAAGGCACAGGACGTACATGTATTTGGAAAGGTAAAGGCTGGTTAGGGATAGTCAACATGGCTTGAGAAATCATGTCTCAAAAACTTGAGTGAGTTTGAGTTTGTAGAAGAAGTAACAAAGAGGATTGATGAGGGTAGAGTGGTAGATGTGATCTATATGGACTGCAGTAAGGTGTTCAACAAGGTTCCCCATGGGAGATTGGTTAGCAAGGTTAGACTGTGGGTGGTGGTGGAGGGTTGTTTTTCAGTCTGGAGTCCTGTGACCAGTGGTGTGCCACAAGGATTTGTGCTGGGTCCACTACTTTTCGTCATTTATATAAATTATTTGGATGTGAGCCTCAGAGGCATAATTAGAAAGCTTGCAGGTGACACCAACATTGAAGGTGGAGTGGATAGCGAAGAAGGATACCTCAGATTACAACAGGATCTTGATCAGATGGGCCAGTTGGCTTAGAAGTGGCAGATTGAGTTATTTCAGACAAATGCATGGTGCTGCATTTTGGGAAAGGAAATGTTAGCAGGACTTATACACTTCATGGTAATATTCTTGGGAGTGTTGCTGAACAAAAAGACTTTGGAGAGTGGGTTCATAGCTCCTTTAATTTGGAGTCACAGGTAGATAGGATAGTCAAGAAGGCATTTCCTATGCTTTCTTTTATTGGTCAGAATATTGAGTACAGGAGTTGGGAGGTCCTGCTGCTTCTGTGCAGGACAATGGTTCGGCCACTGTTGGAATATTGCGTGCAATTGTGGTCTCCTCCCTATCGGAATGATGTGCTGAAACTTGAAAGGGTTCAGAAAAGATTTACAAGGATGTTGCCAGGGTTGGAGGATTTGAGCTATAGGCAGAGGCTGAACAGATTGGGGTTGTTTTCCCTGGAGCATCAGAGGCTGAGGGGTAACCTTATAGAGATCTACAACATAATGAGTTGCATGGATAGGATAAATAGATAAAGTCTTTTCCCTGTTCTGGGAGAGCCCAGAACGAGATGGCATAGGTTTAGGGTGAGAGGGGAAAGATCTAAAAGTGACCTCTGGGACACGTTATTCACGCAGAGAGTGGTACTTGTAATGAATGAGCTGCCTGAGGAAGTAGTGGAGGCGAGTACAATTGCAACAGTTAAGAAACATTTGGATGGGTATATGAATAGGAAGGGTTTGGAGGGATATGTACTGCGTGCTGACAGGTGGGATTCATTTGGGTTGGGATATTTGGTCAGCATGGATGGGTTGGACCGAAGCGTCTGTTTCTATGCTGTACCACTCTATTCCTCTCTGATTCTGTTCATAAAACTTTATTTCCCTGTGTTAGCTTATATCTTGACCACGGTTTTCTGTTTTAAATCTGTCCCCCTTCCAGCAAAATTTGGCATTGTCATCACTCCTGTCCTGCAAAAAAAATGAATTCTTCTGCCCCTGAAAATTACGCACTGACTCCAACCTTCCTGTGCTGTCCAAAATCTTGAATGTGTTGTCACTTCCCACACCTCTGCCCATCTTACCCTGAATTGTGTGTGAAGTACTCAGCTTTCGGCCTCTGCTACAGTTACTAAACGGACTTTCTACAAAACCATTAATGACTGCGCTAGTGGGTGTTAAAATTACATTTGAACAATTTAGTATTGTGAAGAACTGGGTATTAAGATGATGCATGGGATATCTGCGTTTAATAATCAAGGTTTTGAATTCAAGAGCAAGATGGTTATATAATGGAGCTGTGCACAGTTTAATGTTATTTAGGCCCAATCTGGACTGGTGGAAGGTTGGGTCTTCAGGGACGATATGGGTGTCTGGTTCAATGCAGATATGCGGACATATGTTGATGTTTGTTGATATAAGCATATAATATTCGGAAAGAAACAGCCTGAATTTTTTCAATGAACTCATCCTCTTGTGGACTTGTGGACCCAACCTTTTGCTCTTTGTGCCCTTAGCACCTAAGCTCCCAAATCCAACCAACTCTCACCTGACACCTTTGCCAGTGACACATGAGAAGCGGTACCTTCAACATCAAAAGGATAGGGTCTGCTTGTTGGTACAGATACCTTCGATACGTTCACACTGACTGCACATCTGTGATAAGACCAATACAAATCGCACAATAACAAGTGATCTGGTTTAACCAATCTCCTGAACCAATCTTTCTCAAATGGTTCGTCAAGGCCATCACGGTGTATGTGTGCTGTGCAGCGCGGCATATCTCCAGCAAGAAAACCTATATTAATAGGATTAACATGATGACTTGCTTCCAGGGTGAGTGAATCGCTCACTGAACTTATCACTCTCTGGCCTAATCGCCACTCAGTCATGCATCAGGCGTCGTCAGTCACATTGGATAGCCTGAACTGGTAAATCTTCCCTTTGAATTATCTGCAAGCCCGCTGGAGTACTGAACAAGTCCAACGCCAGTCTCCCCTTGAGGTCCCGACCCATCAGATTTAAAGGACAAAATTCCAATAATAAGAAGGAAAATTGGAATGTTTCCCCATTAGTAGTTTCGCATAAAACACCCGCCAGATCTACCTCTGCCCACGCCACTTCCACGACCTCTTCCATGACCTCTTCCACTTCCACCTCTGCCTCTCTCTCTTCCTGCAGCACTCCCTTCCAACGGCTCGGCGACCATTTGCATGATAGTAAGCTGAGATTTATGTGCTTGCTGATCCATCTTTAGTTTCAGCTTATCCTTCTCTTGGGCAAGCAATTTTTCAGCATGTATCACATGTTGTTCTATCAAATTCAGCTTTCCCATGTTCCATGTAATACATGTGTCTTTCACCCTTTCCACTATTTCGTGCTTCATTCCATTGATGAAGCTGTTCTTCAGGTGTGCCTCATACAACGTGATTTCGGTGCGTTTATGTCGTCGGGTGGTCGCAGTCCACTGTGGGCTTTATGGACTTTAGTGAGGTGCGTTAGTTACTGGGTCACTGTCACGCCTTCTTCTTTCTTTACACATTGCCATTTTGGTCATGTCCTTTCACACTGGGAACGACTTCTTACAGGCGGTTGCCAGCGCTGCAATAAAAGCATTATAGTCTCCGTTCTGCTACGCTTGTGGGTTGGCTACTCTGGCATGGATGTTTGCAGCATGCCAGGTATAATTGATTTTGGTGACATCAACACCTAGTTTTCGTTCCAGGAGACGTCTCATCTCATGGAATGTGGGACGGAACTCAGTACAGAACTTTGTCACTTCTTCTGAAAAACTATTTCCTCCAAACTTGCGTGGGTCAGGCAACTGCTCATGGGCACTTTCCAGATCCTTCATGGGCCATTGCCAGTGGACCCACATTGGATACCCTTCTGGATTTGCAACCTCAACCAACGGGGCTTGCAGAACTACCTGGTTTGACTCTGTCTAACTGTCTGAATCATCATCTGTCGGGGGGTGATCGCGAACAGGGATTGGATGCCTTTCCATCTTGGAGTGGTCGTCCACCTTTTAGGCTTCTTGCTTCAATTGGTTGCAGATATTCTGTGCTATTGGAGATCCAGCACACCCTGAGGCGGCGGCCGCTGACGTAGAACCTTTACTGGGGTCTACAGGTCTTGGAGGAGAGTCATCAAGGTCTAGAACTGAAACAGACTTAAGACACTGCAAGCTCCGTTACCTTGTTTGCCACACATCTGCATGTGCGCTGGTATTTGCCCGTGTATTTGATCTATCCTTTACTTGAGACTTCCTTTCTCTGACATCAATCTCCACATGTTATAAGCACTCCAATTCGCAGGTTCTATTTTTCCCTTCCTTTTCTGCTTCTCTCTCTCTTCTCCAACCTCGAACTCAATATTTCCAGCTGTCTTTCACTGAAACTTCCTCCCTCTGGAAAACCACATTCCTTAATCCACAATTCTAGCTGCTTTACAGACTCTGAGCCATAATTATTTAACATACATTGTACTTTTGGTTTGCCAATCGAAGTCCAGTGTAGAGTCTCCCTTTGTTTGCTCTTGCCGTAGCCCATTTTTAGTGTAACTGGAAAAGTGTTCAGCTCTCTCTCTCTCTCTCAGGAGGTCCCATTATCTATTTCTTTTGACTTGCTTTTTACCTCCGGAGGTCCCCTCTCGCATTGGGCGCATCCACCTCAATGCCTTGGCTTTCGTCAACCAAGCAAGCACGTACCTGGTACGTATTTGGTGAGTCCATCTCAGTCTGTGGTGGTTCCAAGTCTAAAAGGTGAGGGTAAGGGCGATAGGCCGGAGAGGCGGTGGGGGCGGAGAGGTCAGGAAGAAGATTACAGTTCGAAAGGGCGGGGCTGAATCCCGGGGTTGGGACTGCGAAATAATGGGGGGAGGGTTACTGAGGAAGCTGGAGAAATCTACATTCATCCCGTGTGGTTGGAGGGTTCCGATGTGGAAGATGAGGCGCTCTTCCTCCAGGCATCATGTTGTCAGGGTCTGGCGAAGGAGGAGTGGGAGGCGGAGTTAACGTGTCATATCCACAAAAGACTCCTGCATCAGCTGCCAACCTCTCTTACCCTTCCTGGAGTTAACCCATCTATGTGACTGTATCTGATACTTTCCCCCCTTCCTATAACTGCCATCCATCACATACTGTTGCTGTTGCAAATTCCTCATTGCTTATATCTGTCTCTCCAACCGATCCACTCGATCTGATAAGATTCGTATCCAACAGCTCTTATGGCAGAAATAATTCGCAGTAACCCTTAAACTCTCTTTAAACGCCGACATCTGACAAGAAGTACATATCACTGCAAAGGCCGTTTTTGCTCCATCAGAATCGACAGACACAGAAAATAACACTGTCTTATTCCGCTACAAACACTGCCCCAGGTTAAATTAATAACTATGAGTTATATTTTAAGTATAATCAAGAGACTTATCTCCAAAATCATATAATCTAGAAAGAATCCACTATACTCACTACTGCAGCCTTTCTCTTGGACAGACTTAAAACAACAATTAACTTATCTGATTCTGTGCTGTGAAATTCGCCCAACAGTTCCTCCAAGATTAGTTATGAATTTCACTGTTTGTTAATTTTGCCATATGCACTCCGATGTCCAGCGATACACCTGCAGAGTCAGTAACTCTGCAGGTTCTCTCTCTCTCTCTCTCTCTCTCCCTCCTGCACTGTCCTCACCATGTGCTTCATTTGTCTGTTCTTCTCCCTCTTTAAACTGATGTCGTTTTGACTTTTTTTCCCAAAGTTCCAAAACAATGTAACAGCATATAAAACAGCAATTGCTGCTCCTGGAATTCGAGGAACTGACATCCAACACCAACAGTTCTTCAGCTTTCGCTGAGTTTTACTATCGCAAGGTCGAATTGAATGTTTACAGAATTCAAACAGAGTTAAGTTGACTGCAAACCTTCATCAAAGCATTGCTTACAAAGCTCACTACAGCATTGAATTTAAGAAAAGCATTCTCTTTAAAATACAGAATAAATCGATCATAAATTTCACAGTAAATAAATAATTATCCACTGCCAGGACAGGTGTCAGGTCTCGGAATGGGCGAACACTTTGGTGACAGTGATCACAACTGGCTCACATTTACCATACACTTGCAGAGGGAAAGGAGCAGTTACCATGTGAAGGTATTTAATTGAGGAAAAAGAAATTATGACGCTATCAGACATGAGTTGGGAAGTACTGACTGGTAGTGATTGTTCCATCGAAAGGGAACAGCAGACATATGGAAATTGTTTAATCAGCAGTTGTTGCAAGTGATGCACGAATTTGTTCCTCTAAGGCAGGTTTGATTTGCTGGGATACATTCTTGACCAGATCAAGATTGATGAAGTTGATATGCTGGAAATTTTAGAAAATATTGAGATTGATAAGTCCCCTGGACCAGACCAGATTTATCCTAGGCTGCACCGGGAAGCGAGAAAGGAGGTTGCTAAACCACTGACGAGGATATTTGCCTCCTCACTCTCCACTGGAGTTGTACCGGAGGATTGAAAGAAGGCAAATGGTGTTCCTCTTTTCAAGAAGGGTAATAGAGAAATCCCAGGCAATTACAAACCTGTCAGTCTTATGTTTGTGGTCAGCAAAGTTTTGGAAGGAATTCTGACAGATAGGATTTCGGACTATTTGGCAAAACATATTGTGATTCAAAACAGTTAGCATGGCTTTGTGAGGGGCAGGTCATGCCTCACAAATCTTTTTGAGTTATTTGAGGACGTGATAAGACAGCTCGACGAAGGTCAAGCAGTGGATGTGGTATATATGGACGTTCCCATGGTCGGCTCATTTATGAGGTCAGGAAGTATGGGATACATCGAGATTTGGCTATTTGGATTCAGAATTGGCTGGATGACAGAAAGCAGAGAATGGTTACCAATGGAAAGTATTCTGCCGAGAGGTCAGTGTTGAGTGTTCAGTTTTGAGAGCTCTGTTCTTGGGCTACTGCTCTTTGTAATTTTTATAAAATGGCTTGGATGAGAAGCTTGAGGTGTGGGTTAGTAAATTTGCAGATGACACAAATGTCGGAGGTGTCATCAAAAGCAACGAAGGCTACTGCAGGCTACAGCGCGTCATAGCCAGGATGCAGAGCTGGGCTGAGAAATGGCAGATGGAGTTCAATCTGTAAAGTCAAACTCGAATGCTGAATATAGAATTAAAGACAGCATTTTTGGCAGTTTGGACGAACAGAGGGATCTGGGTGTGCAAGCAAATACATCCCTCAAAGTTGCCACCCAAGTGGATAAGGTTGTTAAAAAAACAAAGCATATGGTGTTTTGGCTTTCATTAACAGGGGGATCGAGTGGAAGAACCACAAGGTTTTGCTACCGCTCTACAAGTCCCTGTGAGACCACACTTGGAATATTGTGTCCGGTTCTGGTCGCCCTACTATAAGAAAGACACAGAGGCTTTGGAGAGGGTGCAAAGATGGTTTACCAGAATGCTGCCTGGACTGGACATCTTGCCTTATGAAGAAAGGTTGGATAAGCTCGGGCATTTCTCTCTGGAGAGAAGGAGGAAGAGAGGAGAGAAGGAGGAAGAGAGGAGACCTGATCGAGGTGTACAAGATAATGAGTGGAATAAATAGAGTCAATAGCCAGAGACTTTCTCCAGGGCAGCATTGACTGGTACGAGGAGTCAGAGTTTGAAGATATTAGGAGTAAGGTATAAAAGAGACGTCAGTGTTTTAACGCAGAAACTGGTGAATGCTTGGAATGTATTGCCAGCTGTGGTGCTGGAATCAGAATCATTGGGGACATTTAAGTGACTGCTGAACATGCACGTGGATCGCAGTGAGTTGAGGGGTACATAGGTTAAGTTAGTATATTTTACATTGGCATAACATTGAAGGCCGAAGGTCCTGTTCTGTGGTGCAATTTTCTATGTTCTATTTACTCAATGCACTCTTATTGAGCCGTCTTTCACATTTAATTGAATCAACGCACATTGGTTAAATTCTTATGTCACAAATCCAAGCATTATGCTTCTGGGCATTGATTACAAGGAGCAGATTGTCTAGCTAATGGTGATTCAATGACGTGTGTTGTTTTAAAAATTTTTTATAATCTTCAGCACTAACTATCCTGAACGTTCGCAATGAGGTGTCATGTATAGGAGGAAGCACAGTGCCCTGATATTTTGAGTTATCTGAGTGCAATAAAAAATCTAAACTCTCTTCAAATGTTGTGAAACTTGAAAGGGTTCAGCAAAGTTTGAAAGGATGTTGCCAGGGTTCGAGAATTTGAGCTACAGGGAGAAGTTGAATAGGCCAGTGCTGTTTTCTCTGGAGAGTCGGAGGCTGAGGCGTGACTTTATACAGGTTGTTCCAATCATGAGTGGCATGGATTAGATAACTAGACAAAATCTTTTCTCTGGGATGGAGGAGTGAAGAACTAGAGAGCATAGGTTTAGAGTGAGAGGTGAAATATATAAAAGAGACCTGAGGGTCAACGTGTTCACGCAGAGGGTGGTACGTGTATGGAATGATCTGCCAGATGAAGAAGTGGAGGCCAGTACAATTGTACGAAGAGGAAGGGTTTGGAGGTATATGGGCTGGGGGCTGACAGTTGCGACTAGATTGTGTTGGGATATCTGGTCGGCTTGGACTTGTTGGTCCGCAGGGTCTGTTTCTGTGCTGTTTTTCTCTGTGACTCTATGACTCAAAATCCATTGAAATATTTTGTTATGGCTTTCTGTTCTCCAACTATAAGGAGGGTATGGCCTTGATCCTTTTACTTACTAGCAGTGCAAAACGAGTATTTGATCAACTCCAACTGCTTTCACAATTTGCTTGATTTTCTTTGCCATCAAAAAGAATGAGTTGGTACCTTCTGTGAACTAAACCTCTGCTGGTTACTTACATATTCATCCATAATATGGCAGAATACCATGACAAATAGAATGTGAAACGTCTGGACAAATAGGCTGAATAAGATCGCAATGCCTGATGTTTTTTCCATCAAGACGCACTTTAATGGCTCACGTCAATTTGAACCTGGATGGTCAGTCTCAGAGAAAAAGTTACTGCCAATTTGCAACAATTAAATTTACCCATTGCCACTTACATTAAAATTTACAACAATCAGAGGAAGTTCACGCCTTCAAAATACGAGGAGACGGTCCTTGTTTGTTCGGGAAAATGTCAGGGAAATGCAATTTATAATTACACTTAAGCTTATTGCATAAACTATAATTACATTTATGTCAATAGCAAATTCTACGCTGTAATATTATTTTACGTGCTTGAAACTTGAAGTAGAAAATAGTTCACTCCATTTAAAATTATCAATGTAAGGTCATTCCTGTTGCCTGAAACGTCGATTCTCCTGTTCCTTGGATGCTGCCTGACCTGCTGCGCTTTTACAGCAACACATTTTCATTCCTGTTGTTAAATCGGTGTTATAAATGTCCTGCTGAATATGCCATCAGCACATTTGTTCTGCGATGTCAATTGAAAAACATGAAATGCCAAAGAAACAGAAATAAGCAGTTCAGAAAGAGGTCAATACTGACTGCTGCAACAGCTGTCTGAACTCTTGGATGGACGAGTCCTTCACATACACTGAGCCGATAATTTTCTTTAGAAATTTCAGGAAAACGTATTCAAAATTTGGACCATTTTCAGTGGGAATAATCCGTTCAACTAATTGTCAGCCAAAATACAAAACCTCCCATGCATGCATAAATACGTTTTATATCTTCAAGCACAACTTAATTATGCATGTTATGCGTTTCCAGTGTCTTAAGAACCTTTTGTTAGCATTAATTTCCAATTCGAGCAGTTTGTCCTTGAATCCATGTGACAGATCTACGTCCTACAGAGGGAGCTGTTCGTACCATTCAAGCTAGCTTGGAAAGACAAAGTTGCAGTTGGATTACATCCTTTGCCATTCGATTTTGGAGGAAGATATGAAGATAGTTCTCCAATGTTTTGAAGTGCATCCGTTCGTTTGATCTTTGGATATAGGAAAGCAGAGAGTATTGTTGTTCAATAAACCAAGATCTTCAAGATATGTTTCATCAAATACTCTTTACAAAGTTAGCCTGAGATTTCCCTGCCAAATTGGAGATAAAATGAATGTTGTCATCTCTGTGAAATATACCCAGGCCTCAAGGTTTCTCTCTGATGCAAAGTGTCCTGACACGGTGAAGTGCCATATCTGATCTTACAGATATTATCAAAACAAATGCCAGAAGACACATTAGATTAGATTACTTACAGTGTGGAAACAGGCCCTTTGCCCCAACAAGTCAACACCGATCCTCCGAAGAGCAATGCACCCAGACCCTATCCCCTACATCAGACACTAAGGGCAATTTAGCATGGCCAATTCACCTAACCTGCACATTTTTGGACTGTGGAAGGAAACCGGAGCAACAGGAGGAAACCCACGCCGACACGGGAGGATGTGCAAACTCCACACAGACAGTTGCCTCAGGCTGTAACTGAACCCGGGTCTCCAGCGCTGTGAGGCAGCAGTGCTAACCACTGTGCCACCGTGCCACCCACTGTGCCACCGTGCCGCGCACACATGAGCTCTGAAACAATGCAAACTTAATAGCTTAGATTATGTGAGAATGTAAAACAATGTGAGGCAACATTGCTTTAGATATATTTCCATGAAGTTATTACCTTAAAGCATCCAGAACCAAATGGATGAATTTTCAGCATGGATTCGTACCTGGGATTTCGATGTTGTGGCCATTTCTGAGACATGGATAGAGCAGGGACAGGAATGGGTGTTGCATGTTCCAGGATTTAGATGTTTGAGTAGAACTGAGAAGATGGCAAAAGACGGTAAGATGTGGTGTTGGTAGTCAATAACAATATTATGGTGTCAGAAAGGACAGTCGAGGACCTTTCAACTGGGTTAGTATGGGCTGAGGTGAGAAACAGGAAAGGAGAGGTCACCTTGTTGTGAATTTTCTATCGGCCTCCGAATAGTTCTATAAATGTCGAGGAAACGATAGAAAAGATTATTCTGGATAGGAGCGAGAGAAACCGGGTAGTTGTGATGTGGTCTTTAACTTTCCAAATATTGATAGTAAATACCATAGTTCGAATACTTTGGATGGGTGAGTTTTTGTCTAATGTGTGCAGGATGGTTTCCTGACCCAGTATGTAGACACACCAACAAGGAGCGAGGCCACAATGAATTTGGCACTGGTTAATGAACACGACATGTGTTAGATTTGGAGGTGGGTGAGCTCTTTGGTGATAGTGACCACAATTGAGTTATGTTTACTTGAGCGATAGAAAGGGATAGGTATATAACTCAGGGAAAAGCAATTATGATGTGATTAGGTAAGATTTAGGATGCATAGGATGAGGAAGAAACTGCAGGGAATGGGCACAATTGAAATGTGGAGCTTCTTCAAGGAACATCTACTGCGTGCCCTTGTTAAGTATGTGCCTATTAGCTTGGGAGGAAGTAGTCGAGAGAGGGAGACGTGATTTAATAAAGAACTTGAATCTCTTGTCAAGAGGAAGAAGAAGGCTGATGTTCAGATGAGACAAGAAGGCTCAGTTCGGGCGCTTAAGAGTTACTAATTAGCCAGGAAAGACAAAAGAGAGAGCTAAGAAAAGCCAGGAGGGACATGAGATGTCGTTGGCAGAAAAGATCAAGGAAAACTGTAAAGCTTTCTCCAGGTATATCATGATTAAAAGAATGACGAGAGAAAGATTAAGCCAAGTGAGGATAGTGGGGCGAATCTGAGGATATGGGCAAGCACGAAATGAATATTTTCCCTCATATTTCACACTGGAAATAAAAAATGTTGTCGAGGAGAATACTGAGATACAGGTTACGAGACGAAATAGGATTGAGGGTTTCAAGGAGGAGCTGTTAGCAATTCTGGAGAGTGGGAAAATAGATAAGTACCCTAGGCCAGGTGGCATTTATCCCACAATTCTCTGGGAATCCGGGAGTAGATTGTAGACACTTTGGCTTTGATCGTTATGTCTTTGTTGTGTACAGGAATAGTGCTGCAAGACTGGAGGATAGCAATTGTTGCTCCTTTGTTTAAGAAGGGGAGTAGAGATAACCCTGGTAATTTTAGACTAGTGAACCTTACTTTGGTTGTGGATAAAGTGTTGGGAAAAGTAATAAGATATAGGATTTATAATCATCTCGAAATGAATTAGTTGATTAGAGGTAGTCAGCACGGTTTTGTGAAGCGTAGGTTGAGCCTCACAAACCTTATTGTGTGATTTGGATGGTGGATGGTAAATTGGTTGATAGTGTGTATATGATTTCAGTAAGGCATTTGATAATATTCCTCACGGCACGTTAATGCACAAAATATGGAGGCACAGGCTTGCAGGTTGTATAGCGGTTCGGATCAGACATTGGCGAGCTCAAAGAAGGCAGAGGGTGGTCGTTGATGGGGAGTGTGCATCCTGGAGTTCAGTTAGCCGGGGTGTACTGTCAGGATCTGTTTTGGGCCCTGTTTGATCTTTTTATAAATGACATACATGAGGGCGTAGAAGGATGAGTTAATACATTTGTGGTTGACACTAAGTTCGGTGGAGCTGGGAATGTGCTGAAGGATGTTGCAGGTTCTAGGAGGATATAGATAAGCTTCAGAGCTTGGCTGAGACGTGGAAAATAGGAGTTAATGCGGAAACGTATGAGGTGATTCACTTTGGAAGGAGTAATAAGAATGCACTGTATTGGGCTAATGGTAAGATTCTTGGTAGTGCAGATGAGCAGAGCGATCTCGGTGTCCATGTTATTGATCACTGAAAGTTGCCACCCAGTTTGACAAGTTTGTTACAGAGGCATATGGTGTGTTAGTTTTTATTTATAGAAGGATTGAGTTTCAGAGCCCCGAGGTCATGCTACAGCTGGACAAAACTCTGGTGCAGCTGCACTTGGAGTATTGCATACAGTTCGGATTACCGCATTAATGGAAGGATGTGGAAGCTTTGGAAAGGGTTCTGAGGAGATTTAATAGGACGTTGCCTGGTATGGAGGGAAAGTCTTCTGATGATAGATTGAGGGACTTGAGGCGGTTTTCATTCAAGACTAGAAATTAGGGAGATCACTTAATTAAGACATATAAAATAATCAGAGGTCAAGATAGGGTGGACAGTGAGAGACTTTTTCCTCAGATGGTGATGGATAGCACGAGCCATAAATTGAGGCGTGATAGACATAGGACAGACGTCAGAGTAGTTTGTTTTACTAGGAAAGTAGTAGGGGAGTGGAAAGCACTGCCTGCAACAGTAGTAGACTCACCAAGATGAAGGGCATTTAAATGGTTATTAGATATATAAATGAAAATAGGATAGATTAGGATAGATAGGCTTCAGGTTTGTTTCACAGATCGGTGCAACATCGAGAGCCAAAGGGCCTGTACCGCTCTGTAATGTTCTATGTTCTATTAAGGTGAACAGATACATTCAAACCAGTAAGTTTCACGTCCTTTCACCTATCTGCTCTCCTCAGAAATGGCTAGTGTTTGGAGCTCAGCATCAGTTTCCATGGGACGCGTCTAAACCCAATTCTGATGATGAAGTCCAAGAATGTGAAAAGTCCCCGATATTAATAGTGTACTGAAAGTAAGTTTCCCTGATGAATTGTGTCTTATGAGTACTTTCCTCAAGCATTTCTCTCTGCTTGATGGTCAAAAACAAGTGCATATGTTGCTGCAAAGCATTTTGTTCTCACTTAAAGGCAATCTTTTTGCAAAATGTCTCTTCTTACGGATTTTCCATTCTCCATTTAAAAAAAAATACCTTGTTCAACTAACCCTTAGTAATCTGGTTTGGTGATGCTGTTTTTACATTCATTCACGACACAGGGTAGGGTGAGCAAATAATCCAACATGAGGAAAGAAACAAGTTTGAGCAGATTTAGATAGGTTGTGTGATTAGGCAGGAAATGTGAGATTATCCAGAACAACAGCAAAAATAAAAGGAAGCTAAATGCTTTCTTGAATATTTAGAATCTGAGAAAGGATTGTGTTTAAACGTATCCTTAGGTTTTGTGATGTTACGAAGCTGAATGCATTTACAGTATCTTTAAGAGAGAGTGAATACACTTTTGCACGAAGAGCTTCAAAGTTTCTGTCATACGAACGACTAGCAGTCCCAGAGTGTGCTGGAAATTTGAAAATATGTAACATTTGGCTATGAAAGCGATACCTAAGTTGGTTGCAGTTTTATCAAAATTAGAATTTAACTGAAAATTTCAATTACATCAGGAATACTAAAATCCAATCGAGTTTGAACTAATGAGATGATGCGATGCTGTGGCATACAAACGTGTCAGGCATTTTGAAAGTCAGAGTGACTGCTACCGAGTGTAGCTTCCATCGAGAGACAGAGAGACCCAAAACTCTGAAATGATGTCCAGCAACATTTCCATATGAAAAAATTTCACTGTAAAAAAATAGAAGAATAAGTAGAGAGTTCTTCAGCTGGATGAAGACAGACACTGGTGATGCACGGTTTTGAAAGTATCTTGATGTAATATTAATAAGTCCTTTATTGGAAGAGTGTATTGTTATAGAGTTGGAGGTAGATAATTAACAGTTAAGAGAAAGACAGGCCTAGTGTGGTGAACAGTTATTTTAATGCTCACTTCTGGAGTTAAAGAATAAATTTATATCATTTTCTTTAAATAGTGAAATTTGAGAGTCCTCTGTCACCCAGCTTTTCTGGGTGCTTGGTTTAATTAACATAAGAGTTCACCACTGTGTCATCAATGCTAACATGCAACAGAGTCAGCACGTTGTAAGACAAATGACATTTTAACACGTGAACAGCCCATCAGAATTTGTAAGTTAAAGGGTTTCACTGTATTTAAAGCAGCATTGCCAAGGACATTGCTAAGTATTTTACATGTATTTCGTCCATCTGCCTCACGAGGAAGACATATTCACAAAGGGAGAATACACTGAAACGTTCACCCCATCGATATTTCGTAATGGAATGCGAAGGAGAAAACGAGGACTGCAGATGCTGGAGATCAGAGATTGCAAATGTGTTGCTGGAAAAGCGCAGCAGGTCAGGCAACATCAAAGGAGCAGGAGAATCGACGTTTCGGGCATAAGCCCGAAGAAGTTCCTGAAGAAGGAGTTCCTGACGATTCTTCTGTTCCTTTGATGCTGTCTGACCTGCTGCGCTTTTCCAGCAACACATTTTAAAGAATGGAATGCGAAGGCTTTGTTGACATGTGGGAAGTGAATGCAAGCTTGCATAAAATAGAGAAAGATATGAAAAAGTTCAGACTCTCGAGGCAGCTTTTTATGTGATTAAAATTATAACTCATACAATTGTAACCCCGAATCCATATTTGTGTAGAGCCCTGATAAAATTGCATTTCCCTGTCTCATAAAAATATATCTAATACTGCCTTATGAAATTTTCAACGGCTCAGTTTCAAGCACCTTTGTAGGAGCAGAGTTACAATGATTTAAAATATTCTCAAAGAAGGAATATCATCTCATCTCAGTTTTTAACAAGCTATGCATCATTTTTAAACAGTCAACTCTGAGATCTAGATGTTTTCTTAAGAAGAAAGACTCTTCAAGTTCATGCGTTTTTCAACCATTGGCACCTTACTCTTCGAAACAACAGAAATTACAATCCGAGCTTATCATACGTTTCATAAAAGGACAACCATCTCACTCCAGATATAAGTCTAATAATCCATCATCAAAATGTCTCCAGCTAATTTGCGTCCTTCCAAAAACAAAGTGAGCTATAATGGAGCGCAGTGCACAATACGTTATCTTACCCTGCATAAATTTGATATAAATTGTCATTAAAATAACTATGAATATGGCTTTAGTTATCCTAAATATCGTCTGCACCTGATGCTACAATTTTAAAACTCGTTTTGTGATGTGTGCGATGTTGTTGCGTCAAGCATTTACTGTCAGCCCTTACTTGCCCTTGAGAGCTTGATGATAAACAGCACTTTTGAATGGCTGCGGTCAATACGTTGCATGTCAACCCATAATACAATTCCTGAGGAAATTCCATCGATTTAGCCCAAGGACACTTGGAATGAACATACTTCCCAGTCAGGATCATAGGTCGCTAAGGGAGAGACTTTCAGATGCTGCTTTGCCTATGTATCTGCTGCGTTTGTCTTTTTAGTTGTAATAGTTTGGAAGATTCCGTCGAAAGAGCTTTGAAAATCAATCCGTCAGGCCACACAAAGCCATTTGCATCTCAGATGTTTGCAAACTCTTCCCATGTATTGAACATGTCACATGTGAATTTGTGGATTTGGGCAGGATGGAGAAAATAATATAGCATGATGACTGAATGATGATTCATCATTCAAGATGTTCACATTGAGCATTCATTCACTGATCTCATACTGCCATTTCAGTTGTGAATGTTGTGTATTGAAGGCCACGAAGACCATATTGTTTAGCAAGGATAGTAACTATTTGATGCAAAAGTTCAATTAGGTTGTGTTATCATCATTGATATTGAGAAACAGATAGTGTTAGTTCAAGGTTTGGTAGAAGATTTGGTAAAAGAAAAAATGGCCAAACTAACACACAAAGAAGAGGACACCACAACACACACCTGGGTTAAAAACCTCTCCCACAGACAGCTCACAGACACGGAAAGAACCATACTGGCCAAGGGACTCAACTACAACCACAGGGATGGCAAGACAGCAGACTTCCTAGCAGCACTAGAATGCACACTCAGGAACAATGGACTGACAGAAGAGACACAACAAACTGTGAGACAAAGTATCGTACCGCTGATAACAAGAAAAAAACAAACATATAACCTCAACACCAAGGAGAGGGAAACACTAAAATCACTAAGAAACGATAAGAACATAATTATACTACCAGCAGACAAAGGCAGAATGACGGTCATCCTAGACAAAGCAGAGGACATGCAAAAAGCACAACAACTACTTGCAGATACCAACACCTACCAAAAGAGGGAGTTTGACCCCACCCAACAGCTCACCAATAGGATAAACAACACACTGAGGAATCTACAAAAAAACGGACAGATAACCAGGTCTGACCTACAAAGAATGACACCTGAAAGCAGCAACACCCCCAGATTCTATGGACTACCCAAAGTGCACAAACCAGACATCCCACTCAGACCCAGAGTATCACGACCAGGGACACCATCACACAAACTGGCCAAAGAACTACAGCAGAAACTGAAACACCTGATCAGCGGATCCAGACAATCTATACAATCGACACAGGAATTCTTGGACCTCATCAGAAATATACACATAGACAAGGAAGAAACTATGGTCTCATTCGATGTAATGGCACTATTCACCTCCATCGACAAAACACTAGCCAAAGAAACAATAGCCAACTTGCTGGACAGACATAACAGACAACAGGACGTTGAACCTATCAACAAAGACGGCATACTTAAACTACTGGACTTGTGCCTCACAATACACTTCAGATTCAAAAACCAAATATACGAACAAATCAATGGAACACCCATGGGCTCACCGATCTCTGGACTCATAGCAGAACCAGTAATGCAAAGGTTAGAACAAACAGTCTTACCACAACTTCAACCCAAACTCTGGGTCAGATATGTGGATGACACCTTTGTAATAATTAAAAACACAGAAATAAAGAACACACACCAGATCATCAACGCCACATTCACAGGAATCCGATTCACTCGAGAGGAAGAAAAGGACAACCAACTCCCAGTCCCAGACGTGATGGTACAGAGAACACCGAACGGAGAATTCACGACAAAGGTTTACAGGAAAGCCACACACACAGACCAAGTCCTAAACTATGAAAGCAACCACCCCAACACACACAAACGATGTTGCATCAGGACTCTATTCAAAAGGGCCACAACACACTGCAGCACACCAGAACGACAAAAAGAGGAAGAGGAACATCAAAAAAAATATTCGCCAAAAACTGATACCCTCGCAATTTCATCAACAGATGCCTAAGGGAAAGATGATGGAACGAGGACATGCCACAACCCAAAGGACTAGCCACACTACCATACATCAGGAGCATTTCTGAACTGACAGCCAGACTACTGCGACCACTTGGACTCATAACAGCACACAAACCAACAGCCACGCTCAGACAACAACTCACCAGAACGAAGGACCCGATACCCAACATGAGCAAAACTAATGTAGTGTACAAAATCCCATGCAAGGACTGCAGAAAACACTACATCAGACAAACAGGAAGACAGTTAAAGATCCGTATACATGAACACCAACTAGCCACGAAACGACACGACCAGCTATCCTTAGTAGCCACACACACAGATGACAAGCAACATGAATTCGACTGGGACAACACTACCATTATAGGGCAATCCAAACAGAGAACAGCCAGGGAATTCCTAGAGGCATGGCACTCATCCACAGACTCTATCAACAAACACATCGACCTGGACCCAATATACCAGCCACTACAGTGGAAAGCTCGAACTGTCAACCGGAAGCGGCAGAGACAGGCCACTATAAATGCCGGAGGAAACAGCACAGAAGCACTTAACAGGAGGCTCCCAAGCACTGAGGATGTCACCTAGACAGGGGACGAAACGTTTGCAAGACAAATTCCCAGCTCGGCGAACAGAACCACAACAGATAGTGTTAGTCTTGCCAAAATCAAAATACTGCAGATATTCAAAAGCAGAAACAAAAACAAATGAAAAGAAAGAAAACTTATAAATCTCAGCATATGTCAGGCAACGGTTAAGGTATGGTGGTGAACCCATCTGTTAATTAACCCAAATATCCAGAAAGCCTCACCTCGACTCATTATCCTTTGGAATATAAGTGAAAGGATACTCCCAAATTCCAGCATTTAAAGAAAAAAAAACTATCAATTTATTAGAGTCATAGAGATGTACAATGCAGAGTTATTATTTAACTCTAAAAGTGATCATAAAACAGCAATTGTTTAGAACTTTAAGCCCCCTTTCTCTGAACTACTTATTATCTGCGTTCAACTCGATAACAATATATAGTTCCAAAAAATATGTATTAAAATTACATTAACTTAATTTCAAAACTGCACAGTGGCGGTTGTTACGGTGTCTGTTTCCCTCTGTCTGTATATTCCCCGGGTCATCTTCAATCTCTTGCGTAAAAATGTTTCTTTTGAAAAAAGTGCCTTTATCAGAGAGCGTTATCTGACAGCTACACTGTCGATGGCAGTTGGTCTCATACTAACATTCAACTGCTGTTTTTGTTTTCATTACAGGAAAACTCACATCATTTTATTGTTTTGTGGTTGGCAAAAATAATAAATTCAAACTTGATTGGGCTTTCCTATCCCGGGACTTAAATTAAGCAGATTGGTTAGATTTGAATTCTGGTCAGAAGAACCGAGGTATCTAGTTTATAGCTAAATGTGACATACTTTTTCAACTTTTCAGTGCACTTTGAGACTGCTAGTCAGTTAAGTGAAAGGTGTCTGCATGCTCTCAGTACAAAACAACTTTCCCTCTATCTTAAAGGTATACTACACGTTTTCAACTTCACAACATAACATCAAGCAATCAAAATAAACATAATGTTTCAGCTTGTGGATCTTCCATCAAAAATGCTCAGATGAAAGGTCATAATCCCGGAAAGTTAACTGTGTTACATCCACAAATGATGAATACGTATCTTGGTCTTCTGTGAATTTTCGCAAGGAGGCAGCCATTATTTTTGTATCTTCTGAAAATTTTGAAATGTAATCAAATTCTTTAACTGATTTCTGAACTTTGTCTGTGCCATTGCATAAATAAATGTGTTGGTGCAGGAGCTCAGACGTCGAAGCATGTATCCAGTTTTCTCTATAATAGTGAAATGATTATTGTAGTCATTTTGCTAAAACGGGTTCTCCGTAAATTGTATAGGTATATGACAGAAAGAAATTAGGACCCATAGCGAGATAAAACTTCCAGAAATGGCAAGCAACAATATGATAGATTTTCTGCGATTTTCACTTTCTGGGTCGTTCATGATTTCTCGGAATTCTCTCCTGATACGACTGCTCCTTACAATATACCTGATGGTCAAAACATTGAACAGTGAAATAAAGAAAAATGCAGAAAATCGGGTTAAAATGTATGAAAATTCAAGTAAGCCTTACAAACGATCAAAACATCGAACTCACGCTTTACACCACAGAACCATGCTGTGTTGTCCATAATATTTTCAGGTTGGTTTACAAAATAAAGTGGCAGGTTTTGTCCAACACAACGTCTACAAACAATGGCTATAATCACAGTTGCGGTTTTCTGTGTGCAGTATTTCCCTCTCAACGTATGACAATAGATTGTTAAAGAGAGACCAAAGCTGAAAGCAACTGTTATCCAAACAGAGCAATCAATGGAAATGAAACTGAAGAGAAAAGCAAGACGACAAATGGAAGTGTAATCCAAGAATGATTTTGGGAAATAAATCTTTTTGATCTCAGACAGAATTACTTCAAATTTTATGACGAGGAGGTCCGCCGCTACCATTGAGACCAGGTGATGAGTAATACATTTAGATAGACCACAATTTCCACAGAGATAAATTTTGATTGGTAATAAATTGGTTGTCAGAAAACGCTGAAAAGCGTAAGATTTTTTTCATAAGAGAAGGATAAGTGCATGTTTGATTGCTTTTCCTCTTTCATTCCATTTTTTTTTGCATACAGAATACAAACCACCATTTTGCTCTGTTACGTGATTTGATGGTTTGCACATCCTTGCTGCAGAACTTTGAACTTGCGGCAATGAAAATTTTATAAACGTTGTTAATATGACATCCTCGTGTAAAGCGGACGAGATGAGGGAGCGAATTTGTGGAAAAAAGAAACAGAAAACACTCTTTGGCTATTGTGATGAAAACAATTAATTGAAGTGAGCAAAAATTGGGGATACTACCTCCTGCATGGACTGCGTCTGAGCATGCTGCTTTAACATCTGTTCGAACTGTCAAAGAACAATGCTAGCATTGAATGGAAAAGAAACACAAAGAGGCATTCACATGTTAACTGTCAAATGATGGCTATGGCAGGAATTTGCTTCAGTGCTTTTTGACAAATGAATTGAATCAATGAATTAACAGGTAGCTCCAATGAAAACAATCAGCTCTGATTGTATGTTCTGTCGTGAACAAAATACAGTTGGTCATTTTACATTGAGAATTCATTGTTTCACTAAGGATTCGAAGCGAGGATGGTCATCGATGTCAAGCAAACTGAGCCAGTCTACAGTCTCTTGCGGCTTTTTGACAATAGATCAGACAACCAAGCTGATAAGAAGGAAATTTAATGTCATTAATGAGCATGAAAGCAATGGCTTCTGAAACATTTTGATTCATTTATTTGTGGGTTCTCCTGAGGAAGCATCGCTGGAGTTGAAATGTTGCGCTTGCTTTCTCTCCAAAGACGCTTGTAGACCTATTGAGTTTTACCATAAATTTCTCTTTTCGTATCAATTTAATAATGGCTTCATCAGGCATCATAGCATGCTTGGTTGTACATGTCCTCATACATGACTGATCCTGATAACTGAAGGTGTATCTAAGATTATTTGTGCTTGTCCAAATACATTAACTTTACAGCCATGTGAGATTAAAAGAGGCTAATTACGTAAAATTCGTAATGTGCAGAAAAGAGGTACATTACCCATCATCTCAACAGTGACTCTCCAAACAGCATCCCAGCCAGACCTAACCAACCACCCTATCGACGTAAATCTGTAATTAACATGGATAACCGAACTAATCTGCATTTCCCTGGACACTACAGGGCAATTTGCCATGACGAAAATCCCTCACTTGCACATCTTTGGCCTGAAGGAAGGACATACTGCACTCAGCAGAAATCCATGCACATATTGGGTTCCTAGCTCTGTAAGGCAGCTATGTTTAACATTGAACCACGTTACTATTCGCTGTAAGAAGAATTTCAAGAGAACGACAAATTGAACAATGTGAGGTATCTTTCCTTTATTTATTTAAACGAAAACGAATAGGGGCTACAGAACATCTCTCCTGAAAGCTAACCTGTCTTGAATCTCAGGTACATTTATATGTTTTTCTTTGCAATCACTGTTTAAAGAAACGTCAATTAATTAATAGTTGAATGCATATCACACAATAGCTGAGCAGTAAAAACAGATAAAAGGTATTTGTTGCATAAGCATAAATTTCGTGGGCTGTTTATATTTAAACTACAAAACTTCTTGTTTTCTGTCTAGCACAAATAAAATCCCCATTTTTGTAAGGAAACTCATCATTCTGTTCTTCCCGATACATTGAAGCACGCTTTGAGTCAATCCTTAGAGACTACTGGGCCATTATGGATCATATCAGATCATTAACCACAATTACACATTCTTAAACCATCTCCAATTTGCATGATGTCATTAACGATTAAAATCCATAAACCTGGGTCTCGAAATGACTTAATAACCAGGCTTCCACATCGCTTCCGTGTACAGAATTCCATAGAAAAATATGCGGCAATTGAATACGTTCCTCCGTTCCTTCATCCTAAATAATTTCATTGACTGTAGCAGCAAGTGCCAATTAAAACATTTTTTTCAATCTCTACTCTTTCCCTTCCTTTAAGAATTTTCCATGTTTCAGGATTTGACTCATATTATTCTAAACTCCAGATAATGCAACCGTATTCTCCTCACTCTCTTGAGAGGGCCAAACCAGCATCCCAATAATCTATCTGCTGAACTTCTGATGCAATACTTCCTTTGTCAGTATGGTCTACCTTCACTGCTGTGATCTGAAGTGTACATATAACTGCTGCTGTGGTCTAGCTAATATTCAATTCAATTAATCTTGCATTCAAATCGTTTTGTCACGAATCCGGACATAACTTTTCTGCCCCAGCATGACAGCTCTCAGTGACTTATGAACAAGGACAAATCAGTTTACTTCCTCTGGCCATTTTTTCTTATCACTCTCCATTGTAGAAACATTCCACGCTATATTTGCTCCTTAATCTTCTTGGGACTCCACAGTTCACAGTCTACCTATCCAAGAATGGCACATTTGATTAAACACTCTGCTTTCTGATTATTAACTTTTCCTCAATCCAAAACGATTCTTAGCATCGGAGCCTTTATTTCTATTCTTTTTCTTTCTTGGCGTGGTAAATGTTCACGGCAGAACTGTTACATTGCCTGACGATACACTCTCGAGCGTAACTTAAAACCATCCACCCACGTTTTAACTCCTAAGCAAATGATGGTTTATTAAATCGTTGCAAGCTCCAGTTGAGATTTCTGTTTGATGTACCACTGAGGTTTTTGGCTTCCACTTGCTCCCTCAATATATTCCAGATCCTGAAGAACGAACTATGTCTGTGAGCTTCAGGCATATCAAAAACAAAAGTCTTAAGCAGACCTCCATGGCAAAGCAACGCACATAGATCGTGCAAACTGTTACTGTGCTGATAAGTAATACTGTGGAAAATGTCTCTGTTACTTTCTTTTTAACAAATCGACCTTCAAAACACAACCGTTTACAATGTGACAACAATCCAAAGACTAGAAACGCAGTTGTGATTCTGTTACTAATGCATTCTAGACTGAAAATCTTACAACTAATATCGACATAGAGTCATAGAGATGTACAGCATGGAAACAAACCTTTGGTCCAACATGTGCATGCTGACGAGATATCCAAACCCAACTGTGACCCACCTGCCAGGACCTGGCCCAAATTCCTCCCAATCCTGCCTTTTCATATACCCATCCAGATGCCTTTTAAATGTTGCAATTGCACCAGCCTCCACAACTTCCTCTGGCAGCTCAGTCCACACATGAACCACCTTGAGCGTGAAAAATTTGTCCCTGAAGTCTCTGTTATATTTTTCCCTCTCACCCTAAACCCTCTAGTTCTGGACTCCCCGACCCCAGGGGAATACTTTGTTTATTTATCCTATCCAGTCTCCTCTTGATTTTATAAATCTCTATAAGGTCACCCTCAGCCTCCGACACTCCAGGGAAAACAGGCCCAGCCGAGTAAACCTCTCCCAAGAGCTCAAATCCATTAACCTGAACCCTCTTTGAAATTTCAACACAAAAAAAAAATCAAAGTTTTTGACAAGTAAACTTTCGAACAGGTACAATGATCTCATTCATTCATATATAAACTATGTGCCCAGTCCTGAAATATAAGTGTCTTATAAACCTGACAAACTTCACGTATCAGATGGAAAATATGCATGGTGAGTACCTCTGCTTCTGTAGTGATGGCATTTTTCGAAATTTATAGGATCCATTGTTACTGTTAGTGAGAAAGTAGGTTTGCTGCGGAACTAATGATAATGCAGGTGAAAAATAATGAAAAGCATAAAATATTATCAAAAATCATTTCCACATCAATTTCGCTGCATCTCTTCTCGAATTAATTACACATATTCACTTAGATTCTCTCATTATGAAAATATCCATTGCTTCCACGTTTAGAGAATATTAAAGAAGCATCACCTTACGGGAAGAAACAACATTGGCTTATATACCACTGTTTGGAGAAAGTGAGGACTGCAGATGCTGGAGACCAGAGTTGAAAAGTGTGGTGCTGGAAAAGCTTATGCCCGAAACGTCGATTCTCCTGCTCCTCGGATGCTGCCTGGCCTGCTGCGCTTATAAGACTGCTTCCTCATTTTGAGGCAGCAGTCGCAATTCAGGACATCCCAGCAAGATGAAATATTTGCCAAACACGCAAGAAGGATTCTCTGTATTTCTGAACAGAAATTAATTTGACATTATCTTATTGGACTACAGCAAGGCTTTGGATAAAATCCAGCATGGGATAATTATAGATTGGCAAGACAAAGCAAGGGAAAAAACGGACTGTAGTACCTTGGGTAGCAACGGGGATCACAGGGACCTTGGTGTGCATGTCCTCCGGGCACTTAACGTCGTGGAACATTTGCATAACGTGGTTAAGAAGTCGTGTTGATTGCTTTCCTTGATCAGCATTCAGTTTCCCAGCCCGGAAGTTATGTTGAAATTGTGTAATTAGGCGATTAGGCCAGAGTCCAAATATTGTGCGCAGCTCTGGAATTCACATTCTGCAAGGTGATATGATTGCAATGGAAACAGTGCAGACAGGATTGATTTGAATGCTGCCGGGAGTGGAGAAGTATATTTGTGAAATGAGATTGTATAAATTGGTGTTGTTTTCATTGGAGCTGAGGACCTTCAAGTGAGGAGTGATTGTGATGCTTAAATTTTAGTCGGATCGATCCGACAGAGAGGAAGAAACTTTTTGCCATATTGTCGGGATTCTACTTTTCTTATATTCTGCGTCATATCTTTCCAGAATTTGAATCACTCGGTTGATACTTGTTTTTTGTTGGTGATTAGACCTGTTTTGAGAGAGAGATTAAATTGTTTCTTGTTCTGGATTAAGGGATATACCCAGAGACAATATATTATTTGAAACAATTTCTTCAAATTACATAATAAATGAATATGATAGATAACTGTACAGAATTGATAGGCCGCTAGCCTGAAATCTCCGAAGCCTAAGGGGCCTCACTCCACATTAAGATTCTCCCCCACAATTCACCGAATCACAAACTTGCTGGTGTTTTGTATGTTGATTATAAACCTTCAAACAGAAGACCGATACTCAACCAGTTTGATCACTTGATGATCAAATCTCTGTGGGTGCCAAGTCTTCCAATAGAATTCTAAACGAATCGGAATGCTAAACGCTGGGACACCGGTATCACAACAACGTCAAGAATCCAATTGTCATTTATCCCAGAGAAGGTTGTATGAATCCACCGCCTACCACCCACCCCTCCCCACCCTTCACCAATTAATCCCATATGATTGTATGGACTTATAAAACAGGCGAAAAAAATGGCAGATACTTTTAACTATCACCATACTTCACTTTGGCTAACACCATCCTAGACTTCACCCTGACTTTTTGTTGGTTTGGATCAGTATCGAAGGCTGCCTGGTCATGATTAAATTCAAGGGAAGTTCAAAGGATAAGTTTCAAGTCGGACTGTGTTAAACAGCAGAAAATATTTCCTCAGTGTTTTGCCAGCACGTATCAACATTATTCATCTCGTGTGGACATGTTGCTATATCTGTAAATATTTGTAAAATCAAAATCCGACACCATTAACGTGCAGTAATCCTGAAGATAAATTTGAACTCACTATCAGAACACAATAAATTATTTTGTGAAATGGTGGCTTTGAATGTACAGAAATGAGGCCAATGCCCTTGGTAACTTCTCCGAAGTAAATAATTTGCAGCAGAGTTAGGAGATTGCGGATGTATCGGTTCACATTTTCCATCCATGGAATCAGGAAGATATCTACATTCTCAACGAGAAGGACGCCAAATTTGGAGGCATTGACGAGTTTAACAATTGTTCCATCTATCAGTTGCGTTATAGTGTTCAGTGTTTGCTCTCCGAATGAGGACCCGAAGTATTTCACAAATTCTCACAGCATATCATCACCCAAATCCGCAATCTACGAGCTGATAAATGCACAAGGGAAACAGATACTTGTAAAGACTGACTTAGTTTTCAAACTGCACTTCATCCTAATTTGGAACACAATGCACATCAAGGATACGTTATCAAAATCCTAAAACTGACGACCTATCGGTGTTCTTCTTGCACTGCAGTGCCTTCAGAAAGGGAATAATCTTCGTGTTTTGTCCATTAATCCGGTATGGAGAATAAATATTTAAAAAAAAACAAAGATAAACATAATTATGCAGTTTATTACAAAACCAAAAATTTGTTTTCACCAGATCATATAAGAAATTATCAACTGGTAACATATCCAGTCAGATTACCAACTGACAGTAATGACTTAACAGGAACACCAACAATTGCGAGAATAGAGTAGTACACGGTTTCAATCTGTATCAGCACCGATGAGTTCATCCTTCAAATGATGTTGACGACAGTAGGGTCTGATTGAAAAGTCTGTGGAGTCTTCAATCCCAGCAAACTCGCTTCACCAGTCAGCTCCCTTCCAATTCGAATCTTGTATGTTGTCATATTTTTACGTTAACAATTCAGCAATGTAATGCCATAGACAAACGTCTCTTCATTAAAAAAAAAGTTTTGTTGCTTCCTTCCATTTGAAATTACTTCAAATTAACGTTTAGCCTGCCATCCTTCAATTTAAATTCTAAATTGTAGGAAATATGCATCTACCCTTTTACATCAGTTATTATATTAAGTACATCTATGAAGCTTAAAACTGTATAATTCTGACAAACGTTGTGAGAGGAGGGTGTACGTGATTGTCGCAGAGTATTTTAAAAACTAAACTACTCAGCTGTCAACAAGATGCTAAGTTTAATATTCATGCTCAATAATCGTTGACACCTTAGAAAACTACCTGAAACTGGTCTGTTGGAGTCTTCACACCTTCATGTGCACTTCTCTTCACCCATCGGTTTAGGTTAAATTTACCGGAATCCTGAGGTTTGATAAAGTTTTTAAACATGAATCTTCCATTTAAGATCATGATGAGAATTTTTTTTTGTTCTGTCCCAGAATGTTAATCCTATTAATGGTTAATCCTCACGAAGCACTGGAAGCAAACCATTTGAATATATTCAAAGGTTAAAGTGAAACTTTGAAGATTTTCTCAGAAAAGTTTTTTTTCCGAAACATAGAGGCTTGTCACGTGCTCCAGCTAAAATAAGCTTAAGTTGGAATAACAGCATTTCGCTTTCATGTTGGAAACTCTGCAATCTTCTGTACCTAATGTCGACTTCAACAATTTTAGGACTTGAGCAGCATCACTGGTGTCTTTACCTGAACTGTCATTCACGAGGCCACTCTATCCCATGGGCTGATATCACATGCAACCCACTGTCAGCTACGAAGTCCCCATTAGCCGCTATTTATTCTTCCTCCCGAACCTTTACCCAATCCTTTAACCAATTCCTTTTCTCTCTTTTGGGGAACTATCTCCAACTATTGCTTACATCTCCCTCTCCACACAACCTATCTTCTGCAAAGTATTAAACTTTTCCAAGTTTTTAAGGTTCACTTGATCGGAAATTTAACTCTGCTTTTGCTCCATAGATGCTGCCAGATCTGCTGATTGTATTTTTCAGCAATTTATTTTGTTGTGCCAATAACTTTAGGTCCTGATCACGTTTTCCCATCTGCTCATCTCAGCTATCACAAACCAGGCCGTACCTTTACATGGGCTGTGAATACAACAATTCCATATCAGCTAATAATCATCCCCATCAGCTATTGATTCTCCCAGGTGACGACTCCCCAATTCCTTTTTCTGCCAAAGTGCTGTTCTCTCTCTCTAAGCACAATCTCGACCTACCATTTATTCCATCACCCTTCCTCTAACTTTCTGTGTTCAGCTTACATACCAAAACTTTCCTAGCTAACATCAATTCTGAAAACGCCACTGGTCCAAAAGCTTAACGCTGTTTTCTCTCCACAGATGCTGCCAGAGCTACAGAGATTTTCCAGCAAGTTCGAATAAATAATCGAAATTACAATTGATGAACATTGAAGGAATCAGAGATCACTACCTCATAACTACTTTCCAACTGATTTGCTTTCTATCGGCTATCTTTTACAAATATTGCGAGTCCCCCAAATGGAGTCTCTAGTGCAGCTTTAAACAACTTGCACTCTGCTTCATTGGCCACCAATGCTTCATGTAAATTATTTTTTCACTCTTCACATCAGTCAAGTATGCAATGAAATTAGGTTCCACAAATCTCGCTGGGTATGCCGGTATCAGGAGTGCACTCAAGTCGGTAATCAAGTCCAAAAGAGGGACGGTAGAAGCATCGGCAAATATGTTTAAGGAGAATGCAAAGAGGCATAAGAAATTCATTACGGTGAAATTCATTCAAATAATTGTCGGTCAAAGGACAAAATCTCCCATGAGTGCAGACGTATGTTTCACATCATAGAATCTCTGCAGTGTGGAAACAAGCTACTTAGCACAACAGGTCTTCACCAACCCCCTTTAGAGCATCCTACCCAAAGCCCCTATGCTCTCTCTATAACCCTGTCTTTTCACATGGCTAATTCACTCGACTTATACGTACCTGAACGTTGTGATTAATTTAACATGAGCAATCCACTTCATTTGCACATGTTTGGACTTTGGGAGGAAAACAGAGCAGCCAATGGAAACCCACTTAGACCAAGAGAGAACGTGCAAACTCCACACAGACAGTTGCGCAAGGGTGAACGTGAACCCAGATCCCATGAGGCAGCAGTGACAATCACTGAGCCATCGTGATAAGGATATTTTACGGATGTTTATGCATTTCCAGTGCCCTGCGAACTTCGTACTGGCATCAATTTCCAATTGGTTAGTTCTTCCTGGGTCTAGTGTCACATATGACATGCTCCACCAAGGGGCTTGGTTTTGAGTGTTTCCATCGTTAATGTTATATAAACTAGCTTGGAAATAGAAAGTTGCTGTTAAGTTGCATCCTGAGCCACTTGATTTTGGGATATAATGTAAATGTACTTTTTATGTTACTTCTCCAGCCTTCGATATTTTTAATAATAATTCTGCAGCATGTAGAAAAACAGAGGTTGCTGTTGTCCAATAAAGCCAAATTTTCAAGATAATTCTCTTTAAATACTCATTCCAAAGGCAAGATTAGATTCCGTGAGCAAATTGGAGTCAAATATGAATTGTTTAGTATACACTGATGCCCTCACTGAGGGCCTCAGTCTTTGATTCCAATTTTTCTGATGATGCTATGTGTAGTGACAGGCTGAAATACCTGAACTGGTCTTCCAGATATTATCAAAATGAATGCAAGACAACACGTAAGTTCTGATATAATATAAATTTATTTCTTTAGGCTATGAGACACCTATTTCAAAATATTAGGGAACACGACGTTATATATATTTCAATAATGTTGTTAGCCTAATGTACAGAGATATATTCAAAAAATGAGTCTCACATCCTTTCGCCAATCAGGACTCCTCAACAATGGCTAGCATTTGGAGGTCAGCCTCAATTTCGACAGCATCAGTCGTGAACCCAAATCAGATGGTCCAACGAACTGTGAAAGTCCAGACATTAATAGCATTAGCATGGTGTAAGTGATGTCCCTTGCTGATTCGAGTCCTCTGAGTAGTTTTCACAAGAAGTCCTCAGTGTTTGGTGGTCAACCATAAGTACATGGATCACTGCAACACAGCCTGTTCTGACAGGAAGTCTCTTTTGTTGCAAAATGCCTATTCTTACGTATTTTCCCTTCTTCACCAATTGCTTATTATCATGCCCAATTAACTCTTAATGATCTGGCTTGGAGATGTCATTTTTACACGTATACACTTCACGAGGTGTGGTGGGGAAATAATTCAGCATGAGGACACAAAAAATCTTATCATTTTTAGATAGATTGCATAAAATTAGATGAAATTACTTACTGTGTGGAAAAAGTCCCTACAGACCAACAAGTCCACACCGACCCCCGAAGCGCAACCCACCCAGACCCATTCCCCTACATTAACCCCTTAATCTAACACTACGGGCAATTTAGCATTGCCAATTCACCTAACTAAGCAAGGAAATGAGAACTCGACTATGGTTGGTGATGGTATCCAGATAAACATCAAAAGTAACGGGAAACTAGAACTTTGTGGAATATTTGGGATCTGGGAACGATTTGGAGATGTCATGGGGCTTTGTGAATAAAACCGAATCTGGATTAGAGGTGCGGGAGAAGCACAACAATTCAGGCAGCATCCGAAATGCAGTAAAATCGACGTTTCGGGCAAAAAGCCCTTCCTCAGGAATCCTGTATTCCTGATGAAGGGCTTCTTTCTGAAAAGTCGATTTTACTGATTCTCAGATGCTGCCTGAACTGCTGTGCTTTTCCAGCACCTCAAATCCAGAATCTGGCTTCCAGCATCAGCAGTCTTTTTTTTACCACCCTGAATAAAACAGAATGTTAATGTAAAACTAGAAAAAGTACGTAGGATATCAAAGAGCATTTTAACATATGTTGCAACCTGGAATTGTTTGGTAAAAGGATTTTGTAGTAATTAGAGAAACGTTGATGAGGCCGTTTCCTCGTATTGTGAGCAGATTTCGTTTCTCTGCGTAAAAAGAGAAAAAATATATTCCCCAAGGAAGAATACAGCAAAGGGTTAGAAGTTAATATCTGGCAATGGAGTGGCGGTGTTGGCATGTGAGAAAAGAATGCAAGCTTGCACAGAATAAAGAATGACACTGAGACATTCAGACTCTGCACTGTCAATTGAAAAATAATCTAATTAATGCGATTCAACCACAAATCTACTTTTCTGAAGATCCCTGATAAAAAAAACTCCCTTATCTAACAAGAACATATCCAACGCTGCCGTAAGAAACATAGATGACACTGTTTCAAGCACCTTTACAGAAGCAGATTTACAAAAATTAAAATATTCAAAAGCAAGAATATCATCTTATCGCAGTTTTAAGTAGGTAATATGTGATTTTTGTGTCCCCCGAATTCTATACTTTTCCATAAGAGAAAAAGCACTTCAGGTTCTTGCGTGTTTCAACCAAGAGGCACCTTAATAAATTGAACTATAGAGATTACAAGCCTACCTTGTCTCATTTTCACCGAAAAAACAACCATCCCATTGCAACAAAATGCATCCAGCACATTTTTATCTTATGTGAAATTGTATTGTGCACACTACACAAGATGTGCTCACAGCCTGTTCAAATGAAGCGGAGCTCACATTGTTTTCCTTTCAATTTTCGTTGTGGGAACGATTATTATGGCTTTCGATTTCCTAAATATCCTCTGCACCTAAATGCTGTATATTGTTTGAAAACACACATTTGGGATTTGGGCGTCACTGGTTGGATCAGCAGTTATTGCAAGTTCTTTGTTGCCATTGAGAGGGTCTGGTGCACAGCATTCTTGAAAAGCTGCAGTCAAAATGTTGCAGGTCGTCACACAATACTGTTGCTGAGCGAATTCCATGAATTTTACCCAAGGACACTGAAGGAATGACTGTGAATTTCCCACTCAGACAATAAATGATAGTAGGGAGAAATCTGGAGGTGCTGCTTTCCCTAGGTATATGCTGCTCTTCACCTGTTAGAGATCTGTGGAACGAGCTTTGAAATGTTCATGCATGCGGTCATGTGGATCCCTGTGGATCTCAGATGTCTGCAAGTCTTCTAATTTATTACACACAAAATTGTCCTTTTATTGAATGATGAATGATCATTAATTCCAAATGTTTCTTTCTTTTGTTGAAGGATAATTTAATCAGCAGGGATCTGTAAAAGCAATATAAATCAACAATACACAATAATCAACTAAGCTGACAATCGGCATTTATTGTAAATGCGGCAGCAGTTTGACTGAGACTTGGAAAGAGATGGGATCCATATCATTCCCTGTTTCCCTTCCATGTTTCGCTCATTTACAAAAGAAAGGTAACACATTATCTACTTTAAAATATACTAAGCAATTACAGAGTATCATGAAGTGTCGTCACCTGTAACGCAACTGAACTTTAGTATAAAAGAATAATCATTTACATCATTGCATAACTCTGTTTCTCTTAGATGGACCATTTGTTTCGGCTAAGATCTGCATTTTGAAATATACAAGGAGCCTTTACAAGGTTAAGAACGCAGCCTGTGACATGTTTACTGAATCAGTTTTTTTTACAGCTTTTTAAATTACTAAATTGTAACACGAGAATTCACCATTTTTTCCAACATGCATTATTCAATGTCGCCTACAATGCGACATTTATATTCTTCCTACCCAAAGTGACAAATTCACACATCCCCATTCAACATCCATTCATTGCTCTCACACTCCCAATTTACTTAAGAACGCTCTTTGTATTGAAAGCCTACAAGGACGATGTTGGTCAGCAATTATTTGACAAAGTTACGAGCAAATGTTGTTATTAGTTTGCATTGTCATCACCGCTATTTAGCAACAGTTTCACCAAAATCAAAATACCGCAGATGCTTGAAATCTGAAATAGAATCAATTTAAAAGGTAGAAAATCTATAACTCTTAGCACACCAGGAAGCATCAGGAAAGAAAAACAATGCTCACCTTTCAGGTAAAGGATTTTCCTTTCGATATACTCAGATGAAAGATCGTATGACGAGACAATTATCTCTGCTATCATTCACAAATACTGAGTACCTAGCTCGTCTTGTGCTGGAAGGTGAACATGCAGGAAGCGGCAATTAATATTTCTATATCTTCCAATAATTTTGAAAATCAAGCATTTTCTTTCTCACACTTCGGAAATTAGTTTGTGTCATTGCATAAAGGATCACGTTAGTGCAGGATTTCAAATATGTTGAAGATGTCTCTAGTGTGGTCCATAATTATGAAAGGATTAATATAATCAATTTGGTAAAATGGTTTCTCTGTAAATTGTACAGATATATGACAGAAAGAAATTAACATTCATAGCAAGAAATGGCAAGCAGTAACATGATGTATTTTCTATGATTGCCCGCTTTTGAGTCTTTGATATTTCTCTTGAAGCGTCTCCTTACTCGATTGTTGAATGCAAAACTTTTGACATATCTTGGGAGATAATCTGTGTATAACCCACAAAATACCTTTCTGATTTTGCATAAAAATCAGTAATTTTAGAACAAAACAATTTGGAAAATGCTGTCACCTACACAGATGTTATATGAGCATGCAACATTCTTGTCTGTTAAGACAGTCAAAAGACAAAGCAAACGTTGAATACAAAACTAAAGAGACATTCAAGTGTTAGCTGTTAAGTAACGACTGTTGTAAGCCTTTGCTTAGCTGTTTATTGACAACTGAAGTGAAAATGATGAGTGAAAAGGTAGCTGTAATTAAAATGGTATACTGTGACTTCGATAACAATGTACAGTTCCTCGCATTAAACAGAGAATTTGTCCTGTCATTAAAAATTCAGAGCCAGTGTGCTCCTCAAAGACAACAAAACAGTTTGAATATCCTACCTGTCTACAATCTCTTATAGCTTTGTAACAATATATCATACAATCAAGACAATAAGAAGCAAATTCGTAATGTTCTTAATTAATAGGTGAATAACTTATACAGAAGTATTTCCACATATCTGGCGACAGTCCTGAAGAATAGTGACTGTAGCTGAAGAGTTAGCTCTGCTTTCTCTTCACAGATGTTGCTACGTCTGCTGAACTTTTTCCAGAAAGTTCAGTTTTGTTTTCAATTTAGTAATGGCTTTGTCCATCTTCTCGTTAAGCTTTGTTTTACACTGCCCCAGCAGTGACCCAAATCTCATGTGAAGAAATGAGATTATGATTTCTCATTAGAGATTGCCCACGTGTGAAAATTGTACAGCAAGTACTGATGTAAAGCCTTTATGTTATAGAATCCTAACGTGCTGAAAGAAACCACATGGCCCATCATGTCAGTACCACCTCTCCAAAGATCACCCCAAACAAGCATAGCCCATGACCCTATCCACATAACCCCGCACTTACCAAGGGTCATCCGATTAGTTTACGTTTGCATGGATATTACAGGGAAATTTGCAACGACAAACACAGCTAACATCTTTGTCCTGCGGAAGGAATTCGGTACTACTGGCAGAAGCTCACAAAGAAACCGGGTTCCTCGTTTTGTTAGGCAGCTGTGTTAACCACTGACACAGCGAGCCACCCATTGAAATAAGAATTTCATCAACACTATTCATTTGACAACTATTCATTTTTGCTTGTAAATATTATAAAACAAACAGGAGTAGGGAGCATAGAGCATCTCTACTAAAGACTGGGTTGTCTTGTAACTAAAATATGTTAATACAATTCGTTACAAGTTGCGTAGAGACTTGCAATGCCTCAAACGAAAATTCAACCAATTAATATTCAAAGGAATATGGCAACGATATTAAACTCATATTTAAAACATAAACTGCTAAAACAGTCAAAAAAATTTATTGTCAAAACGCTCCTTTTGCAGTTCATTCATATTTTAAAGTACAGAACACGTTGTTCTTCACAGCAGCATAAAAATTCTCATTTTTATAGGCATGTATTTCATCATTCACTCAACATTCATTTCAACTCAAACCACAGGAATATGAGTCCAGTCAATACGTAGAACCTACTGAGTCGTTGTACATCATACCAACCATTATCCGTATTCCCAATCCATCTCCAATTTCGTGATGTAATTAACAATTCAAAATCAGCAAATCTCTGTCTTGAATTAACTAAGCTTCCACTGCACTCTCAGTGAAAGAATCCCAAAAAACATATTAGCCTGTAAGCGAATATGTTCCTCTCTTCGTTCCTCCTAAATAACTTCATTAATTTTGGCGTCTAGAGCGAATGGAAATATTTGCTTTCATTATCTATTCCGTCGCTCCCGTTAAGAATTTTTAAAAATCTTTTAAGGTTTGACTCATACTCTTCTAAACTCGTGCAGTTTCGCCTCAGGCTTCTCAATCTCTCCTTGGAGGGCAATTCCAGCATCCCAGGAATCTGTCCACTGAAATTCTGTTGCATTTCCTGCTTGGCCAATAAACTCTCCCTTTGGCATTGTGTTCAAAACTGTCCACAGTACTGCAGCTATGGTTTATACATATTCTATACAATTCTAGTAATCGCTTTGCTCCTGTATTCAAATTGCCTTGACATAAAGCCGAACATAACTTCCTTGTTGTCTCTGAATGCTATCTTTCAGTGCCTGCAGAATAAAGACAAATACGTTCCTTATCGATATCCATCATTTCATATCACTCATCACTTAAAAGAAAAATTCTGTATCATCTTTGTTCCTTCACTCTGCTGGCAATCTACTGCTCGAGGCTGATCAACCTGAGAATGGTGTATTTATTCAAACTTTCCAGTTTCTGCCTATTAACCAATCCACACTTATTGCCAGTCTAAATTGATTCTTTTCCCCAAGATGCTACATCTACTGGTTTTCTTTCTTGGTGTGCTAAATATTAAGGGCAGAACCGTTAGAAATTTCCTATAGATATGCTCTCTGAGATAAATTAGTCTAACTTTACAGGCTCTTTCTAACTCCTGAGTAAATTAAGTTAAGTACAGTCGCATACAAACTCCGGCTCAGATTTCGTTTGATGTACCACAGAGATTTTTGGCTTCCATTTGCTCCCCGAGCTTGTTGCAGACCTTAAAGCCTGAATTGTGTCTGAATTTCAGGTGCATCGAAAAACAATCCATGCCCCAAGCACATCTTCATGGCAGAACAAAGCTCATGCCTCTTGCAAGCAGTTAGTGTGCTGATTAGCGTTACTTTGGAGCCCTTCACAGTTATTAAATAAAAAACCTTCAAAACATAACCACTTGGAACGTGACAGCACTCAGATCACTCGAAACACAGTTAAGATTCAGTTACTAATGCGTTCTAGTATGAACATCACACAAGTGATTTGCTACAAAATAACCCGAGCCCTCCCTGAATTATCAAAAACTACCTCATCCAACTGTTTATTATGTACCCTTTAGAACAGGTACAATGATCTCTTTCATTCAGACGTAAAGTAAGTGCGTTGAAACTGCTCCTTTAACGCGGTTATGTTGTCTTTTTTTTCCCTTGGACGTTGTAAAAGACAAAAAATCTGAAAAGTTTGGATTAGAGATGCTGGAAGAGCACATCAGTTCAGGCAGCATCCGAGGAGCAGCCAAATCGACGTTTCGGGCAAAAACACTTCATCAGAATGGGCTTTTGCCCAAAACGTCAATTTTGCTGCTCCTCAGATGCTGTCTGAACTGCTGTGCTCTTTCAGCACCACTAGTCCAAAATCTGGTTTCCAGCGTCTGCAGTCATTGTTTTTAACTGAAAAATCTGAAAAGTCTAAGTTGAAGTGTCCTAGGGCCAGTTAGATCATAGCGAACAGATACTGCCTCAGGCTTTTATGCTATTAAAAAAGAGAACATTTTTACAATGAAAGGGGAGTAACTAGTGCTTCCTGCTCAACTTTTCTCTGGTTTGGTTTGGCCTGAGCACAGTCGTGTTGAAAAAAGATGCTGAACCCAAAGAAGCATGAATATGCATATCGCTCTCTCTGACTTCTCTCCTGTTCGATTCTGTGCTTGATTTTACCTTTTGTTCCAATGGGCTTTTATGGGGATTGTTGCAAGTATGTGGAAAATATCATTAATTTTGATAGTCTGTTTAGAGTAGCTTATGTTATTCGGTATTCTGCTCGTTTTTGTTTGTGTTTAGTTCGGTAATCTTGTAAATAAATTCTGTTTTATTTAACATAAGTGATTTGACTAGCTGCATTTCACCTGGAATAACCACTGTACACCTGCTTAAAACAACGTTCAAAGTTAGGGTCTGGGCCACTTTCTCGAAGTGTTTTGAGGAGATCTAGCCTGGTACATAATAGTGAGTACACAGTCCCGTGATATAACAAACTTATAAATCTAACAATTTTAACATATCAGATGGGGAATTTCCATGGTGAGGTCGCTTGCATTTGACGTGATTATAATTGCGGTAATTTACATAATTCACGCGCAATGTTAATGAGAAACCAGCTTTGTGTTGGTCCTAATGACAAAACGCATGAAACAGAAGTAAATAAGAGCATAAAATACCAGTAAAAATAATTTCCTCGTCAATTTAGATAGCTGCTGAAAGTTTGTTTTCCACACTTTGAAGGATTTTGTGTGCAGTTCGCACAATAGACGAAGTACACAAATGGAAATGATTGATCTCTTTAACCAGTCAATAGGTCCTGTCAGACCTGGTAGGTAAACTTTACACCCCTGCAGAGTCCAAATGTCCCTTAACATTCATTCTTCAAGTATTTGCATATATTGGTCTTAGGTACTCTCAACTGGAAATAATCCAATTCTTAAAGAAGCGTTATCTTCACAGAAAAAAAGCGTAACCTTTGCACAGGCTGAAATGACTGCTTTCTTACTTTGAGACTTTGTAGTCACAATTCTGGGCATCGCAACAAGAGTAAATATTTGCCAAACAGCCAACGAAGGTTCTCTGTATTTCTGAGAGAAAATGAATTTGACGCAATCTAATTTGACTTCAGACAGGCTCTTGATAAAATCCTTCATGGGTGACGGATAGAGATGTTCAGAGCCAAGGAAAATCGACTACATTAATCTAGAATTAGTAGATGACGGAGCATGGTTTTCGACTTCTTTTATGACTGAAAATGTAATTCCAGTGGAATTCCACAGGGATTACCGTGTGGCACTTACTGTTTATTTTACATTAGATTCCCCATAGTGTGGAAACATGTCTTACAGCCCCACAAGTCCACACTGACCCTCTGAAGAGTAACCCACCCAGACCCATTTCCCTCTGACTAATGCACCTCATACTGTGGATAACTTAGCATCGCTAATTCACCGAACCTGCACATCTTTGAATCGTGGGAAGAAACCGGAGCACCCGGAGGAAACCCACGCAGACAGGGGGAGAATGTGCAAACGCCATACAGACAGTCGCCCGAGGCTGGGATTGAACCTGCGTCCCTGGTGAGGCAGCAGTGCTAACCACTGAGACGCTATGCCACCCATTAAAAACGGACACGTGATGGATTTGGCATGGAAAACAACGCAAGGGAACACTTGATATACTGCAGTTGCTTGGGAAGAAACAAAGATCAAAGGGACTTTACTGTTATTGTTCACTGGCCCCTTATGGTACTTGGACAGTCGCATAACGTGATTAAGAAATCATGTGGGATACTTTAACTGCTCAGGCTGGTACAGTTACAATGTTTAAAATGAAACTGGGTGCGTACATGGAAAGTAAGTGTATAGAGGCATATGTGTCAAATGCTAGCAAATGGGATTTGATTAACTTAATCTGGCTGGCATAGACCAGTTGGACATAAAGATCTGTTTTCGTGCTGTACAACTCTATGACTTTATATCTCTTACATATTGCTTGATCAATTGTTACTAATCTGGCTTCAAATAGTATTTTGAAGCACCTACAAGAACGTCCAAGTATTTCCCTGCACAATTGGAAATACGAACGTGTAAGAAAACCAGACATTCAAGCAAGCATGTCTTTTTAAAAGTTTTGCCCATTTTGCAGCTCCTTCCTTTGTTTCACAAAAGTAGATGTTCTTATTATTTGTAGTGTTTCATCATATTTTGCACTAGTGGACTTGCTTCATAATGCGAAAGCAAAAGGCCTGATGAGATATTTCCAAAACCTTTCCAGAAAGTGAAGGAAAATATAACCGAGGCACTCGCCATAATCTTTCAACCATCACTATACTGCCATAACATATCAATTCCTCGTGAGAACATGAATACTGTTAGGTTGTGGAGATATATGAGGACAGGGCAGATGAATGTGGAGCAGGGAGCAGTGATAGATACAAATTTTTGGATCATAGAAAGCTTTTCTGAGGCAGAGTGATCTGTAAGGAGAGGAAATTCACACATCAACTGGCGAGCGACCAATTTCGTTGTGAGAAGATTTGCTGGAATTACGCTCAAAAGGTTACACTACTCTGGCACGACAGGTCGCGGGGGTGTGGGTGGGGGTTGGGGGAGAGGAAGACACTAAACAGCAGTGAGACAAAAGTGACAGTCGAAAGTAGTACAGAACTTAAAATCATCAAATTAAATAAACAAAGCAAGCAACAGCATAGCAGTGTACGGGGCTAAATAGTGAAGAAAATTTTATGTATTTCAAGCAAGAGGCCTGAGAGGGAAGGCAGACGAACTCAGGGCATGGATGGCAACACTTAGCTGTGATATTGTTGCTATTAGGGAAACATGGTTAAGGGAACGGCATGCTCTGTGGAACAGCTATTAAAGGTAGGACAGAATGGGAAGTAAGACAGAAGGGTTAGTACCATTTTTAATTCAGGACCACATCAGTATTTAGGCAGGTTATTCCAGAAGGGTTGTCTGGTGAGGTTCGACATGTGGAACTGATAAATAAGAAGGGGGTTGTCACTTTGAAGGGATTATCCAGTAAACCCATAATAGTAATCAGAAATTTGAGGAAAACAATATGTAAGGAAATTATAGATAACAATAAAAAGTTAATAAGATTGTAATAGTTGGCGATTTCACCTTTCGAAATATTGACTTGGACTACCACAGAGTCAATGTTTTGCAAATGCAAGATGGTTTGAAGTGTGTGCAGTATAACTTTCACAATAGGTGCGCCACCAACAGAAGGACTAAAGTGCAATCTTCACTTGGGAAATAAGCAGCACATATACTGAGATGTCATTGGGGAAGCACTTTAGAACTTTGACTAAAATTCTATTAGCTTTGATCTAGTTTTGGAAAGGGATTGGTATGGTCCACAAGGTAAAGTTCTAAATTGTGGCAAGGCCAAATTTGATGGTATTAAGTTGCAACTTTCAATGTTGATTGCGGGAGTCTATTCGCAGGTAAAACGATACATGGCATGTGGGTAGATTTCAGAAACGAGGAAAGGTAAAATCGGGGCCAGCATGTTTCTATTGGTGAGAAGCGCAAGTGTGGCAGGAGTAAAGGACAATGGATGACTAGAAATATTGAGGTCAAGAAAAATAAGGCAAAATAAACGATTAGTCAGCTGGAATCACGTGAATTCCCAGAGGCATCTCAGGATTTAGATGCACCCTTAAGAGGGAATTTAGGAAAATAAAACAAAGGGGACTTGAGATTGCTTTGGCAGATAAGATTAAGGAGCATCCAAACATATTCTGCTATTGTATTAGGAGTAAAAGGATAAGTAGAAAGAGAATCGAGCCTCTTAAAATCAAGTGAAAATCTATCTGTGGAACCACATGAGATTAGAGAAATTCTGAACGAATATTCCTTCTCAGTATTTTCGATGCAGAACGACATGAAAGCTAGAGAAATCAAAGAAGTAAATAGTCACGTTTGGAAAGGGTCCACATGATAGAAGAGGAGGTGCTGAATGTCTTAAAATGCTTGTAGGTTGATAAAACCCGGGACCTATTTAAGCGTATCCCAAGGACATTGTGTGAATCCAGGAAGGATATTGTGCACTGATGGCAGAGATATTTTTTGTCATCAAAAGCCACGAAAGAGGTATTGGAAGATTGGTCTGTGGCTGATGTTGTGCTATTATTTAAGAAAATATTATAAGACAGATAAAAACCCCTCAGAATATGTGAAGAAGATAGCCTACAAGCTGAGTTCCTCGTATTTTGAGAGGCAATTGAATTGTGCTATGTTCTGGATCCAATTTGATTGGTTAAACTACAACGCTTGAAGCAAAACACTTTATTTTCGCACTACAGTTGAAATCCAAACAGAGAGAAGAATCTGGATAACCTAACTCTTTTGAAAAGCTTGACAGAATAATTGACTATTTCACGACTAAACACCAACTCCTACTATACAGCAACATTCCATAAACACTCCTTTATCAAAGGTAATTTTAATAAAATAGATTGTATGACATGCGATTCTCCAGTCCAGGAAAGAAGACTATCAGTAGAAAATTCTGAAAGTGAGAGAGAAAGAACTCAAGCATTTTGCAGTGACCAGAACAGATGTATAGCAGCTTACAAATCTTATTAGTTAAACTAAAATCCGAGTTTTGTGGCAAATTGTCCCTACCCCTTCCTGCTGCTTTATTGTTCCAACTTTAAAGTAAAAACTCAACGACATACAAACTGTTTATTTTCCTTACCTGAAACAGTCCAAACAGTACGTTTGTCTCAATCTTTCATCACGAAAAAAGGACAAAATGTATCTCTTAATGTCACAGAATCTTCACAACTCCACTTTTAAAGACAAAATTGCAAATATACAAAGATGTCTTCATTTAAAAAAAACAAAAGGGCTTTCGTGATTATTGCACTACAATGGATCTTCATAACTCTACACAAGTTGACATTTCAGTCCAGTCCCTCCATTATTAAATATCTGTGTCTTCACGAATTAAAGACACGAAAATGCATCAGTAATTATGTTCTCTTGCCTTGACAACTGCATAACTTTAATATTGAATAGCTGAAATAACAAGCTCCTCCTAAATAGTCTGTAATTTTTATTCTCGTTTAGTTTTCCAATCATTTTAAGAGGTTATGATTAGTATGTGCAATACTCTCAGATACCTTACTGGCAATCTAAATGTTGAAATGTTGTAACTCCACCGCCAAAGTCAAGGGCTCATTCTCAATTGCGAAATACTTCTAGGTGAATATTCAGCTTTTGGAAAAATACCCAATAGGTCTTTGTATCTTAAGACCATAAGACCATAAGACATAGGAGTGGAAGTAAGGCCATTAGGACCATCGAGTCCACTCTGCCATTCGATCATGGCTGCTGGGCACTTCAACTCCACTTACCCGCATTCTCCCCGTAGCCCTTAATTCCCTGAGACAACAAGAATCTATCAATCTCTGCCTTGAAGACATTTAGCGTCCCAGCCTCCACTGCACTCTGCGGCAATGAATTCCACAGGCCCACCACTCTCTGGCTGAAGAAATGTCTCTGCATTTCTGTTCTGAATTTACCCCCTCTAATTGTAAGGCTGTGTCCACGGGTCCTAGTCTCCTCACCTAACGGAAACAATTTCCTAGCATCCACCCTTTCCAAGCCATGTATTATCTTCACGTCTCTATTAAGTCTCCCCTTAATCTTCTAAACTCCAATGAATACAATCCCAAGATCCTCAGCCGTTCCTCATATGTTAGGCCTACCATTCCAGGGATCATCCGTGTGAATCTCCGCTGGACACGTTCCAGTGCCAGTATGTCCTTCCTGAGGTGTGGGGACCAAAACTGGACACAGTACTCCAAATGGGGCCAAACCAGAGTTTTATAAAGTCTCAGTAGCACAATGGTGTTTTTATATTCCAACCCTCTTTGAGATAAGTGACAACATCGCATTCGCTTTCTTAATCACAGACTCAACCTGCATCTTCTAATTTTCATCTTGCAAGCATGTAACGCCAACACTGACATCACTCGCATTGACAGCCAAGTTCATTGGTTTTGCGTTGTTATGGTTTGCTATCACTGGGGCAGACGTTAACACAGCTTGTAGATTGTTAATCGACTTCTGACACTCTGTTGTCCAACGAAAGTTTCTGCACTTCTCCAACAGTTGAGTAAGGGGAGCAACCACAGTGCTAAAATTCAGTAGAACTTTCAATAAATTGCTCTCCATCCCAGGAATCATAGTGCTTTTCTCTTTCATGGATGGTATAGAATAAACTATAATAACGTTTGTTTTCCCTTCCTGTGGGATCATCTAGCCATGTCCAATGACATAGCCCCAGAGCATGACAGATAGTATAAGTCACTCCAAAACCAAAGCTCTGCGACTACTAGAAAACTGAAATGAAATCAATTAAATAAAACCGAGGTACATAAAAATCAATAGACTGGGCAACATCCCGGTCAAAAAGAAAGCAAGTGTTTTAGTTGAAGTGCTGTTATCAACGATATTCACGTGGAAGTTCATCAACCTGCAAAATTATCATAGTTTCCATGTACAAATGATGTATAAGTAGCGCCATCTTGTGTAGGATGCAATTTCTGCAGTAGGAGACAATTATTATTTGTTTATATTGTGATAATTTGAAATATAATCACATTCTTCACTTCGTTTCTGGACTTAGTCTGTGCTACTGCATAAATAAACGTGTTGGTGCAGGAAATCAAAAGCGGAAGCATGCATGCAGTATATTTGATAATTGTGAAAGCATCATTATAATGCGTTTCATAAAGTTGGTTCTCTGTAAATTGTAAACAAAACTGACAGATACTCGTTAGCATGCACAGAGAGATAAAACTTACAGAAATAGCAAGCAGTAATATGATGAGCTTGCTGCGATTTTCTAATTCTGAGTGTTTGGTATTTTCCTTGAAGCTTCTCCTTACTCTGTTACTAGTTATAATATGGCGGATGGTCAGAGAATTGAACATAGAAAAAGAAAAGTATAACATCGCAAGTTGTGTTATCAAAGTATCAAGGCACAAGTAAGCCTTATAAATAGGCAAAATATAGAAATCAGATTTTTCGACACAGAACAATACGACGTTGTCAATAACGTTTGCATGTAGGTTACAAAGTAAGATGACATGTTTTGCACATCCCAAAGTCCACAAACAATGGTAATATTTACAGCTGCAGTTTTCTCTGTGCAGTGTTTGACTCTCAATTTTAGCAGCAGATGGATACAGAGCGGTTGAAACTGAAAACAACTGTTAACCAAACAGAGCAATCAATGGAAATAAATACAAGCAAGTAAAAGCAAGACGACAAATGTAAGTGTAATCTGAGAATGATTGTGAAAAATAGCTCTCTTTAGTCATATGCAAAATGACTTCAAATGTTCGGAAAGGAGGTTGGCCCCTGTCATTGACATCACGTATTGTGTAATACATCTGGAAATGCCACAATTTCCACGGGAGAGAATCACAACTGAGAATGTATTAGCTTAGGAGAAGTTGAAAAAGTGTAGTTAGTGCTTACGTTCTTGACAGTAGAAGGATTACACGAATACAACTCGTTAAACTATGACATTTACCCTCCCCATCTCATATAATTTAGTTTTGTTGTATAGAGTTAATCTGTATGACAAATTAAATTGCCTGAAAGTACTAGGTGTAGAACAGCTGAACTGGCACAATTCTGGTCATACAAATTATCTAAATTTTGTCTAAAATAAACCTCAGTTACAAATTTCGGATTGTTCTAGGGAGAACGTTTTTGGTAGAAACACAAAGTGCCCTTCTGACGTCGCAAAGAAAGTGATTTGTGTAATCGTTGAAAGACTGATGAAGTTATGTTCCAGAATCATCTGAAATGTGCACATAATTTATTGCCATGCTGCATCAATATCATTGGGACAGTGAAAAGACAAAGTAAACATTGAAAGGAAAGGAATACCAAGGTGGCAGAAATGTGTTGCTGTCAGGTGATGGTTAAATAAGAAATTATTTAGCTGTAAAATGAATTGAAGTCAATGAGGTGAGAGTTGGCTGAAAAATGATAATGATCTGCGACCTTAGCGAACAATGTGAATTTGATCATGTTACAGGGAAAATTCATTGCATCAGTAAGGATTCTTGTCAGAGCCTATCAAAGAGATCAGGCATTCTGCCCTGATTACAGTGCATACTCTTCCAAAGTTGAAATGAACTTACTGAAAACCAATCTGAATTTTTTATGTTCTGAACAAATATTTGAGCTTTGGCTCAGTGAGCACTCCATTGCCCATTACCTACCAATCTGAGAATGGCAGATTTATTCAGACTCTCTGTTTTCTGCTGATTAATCAATCCATGCCAGTTCATTCTGAATCTTAGGAACAGCGGATTTAATTCTTAACTTTACCATTCACAGTTGGCAAATGTTGGCAGTCGAATCATTCGGTATTTCCTGTAGATTCACTTTCTACTGCATGTTAGACTAATCTTCCAGCATTGTTCCTACTCAGCTGTAAATTAAGGTATGATAAGTCGAAGCAAACTCCAACTCAGATTTCTATGTTACATACGACAAAGATAGTGCCCTCCATTTGCTTTCAAAAGTTATCCTGTACCATTCAAAACATAACTCTTTACAACTCGGCAGCACTCAGAGTACTGAAAACACAGCTGTGATTCAATAACCAATATTTTCCTTTGTTAACACCTTACACATTCTTCCCGAAAGAAATGTCCCAAGCCCTCCTTTAGTTTTCAACAGTGCTCTCATTCTGGTTTTTATCAGGTATTCGTAGAGACAAAGAGATATACAGCACAGAAACAGTCCCCTCCGTCCAACTCGTCCATGCCGACCAGGTATCCTAAATTCATCTAGTCCCATTTGCCAGAAGCTGTCTCTGAATGAAACACAAACAGAAAACAGAGTACATAATAACTTAACCACTGTAAAAACTTAACATATCATTCCAGCTTAACGATGCTGTTCCAAATGCTTTCAACAATCGCCATAAACACCCCTTTGCAGAAAGGGGATAATCAAACACAGGTTCGCACAAGATAGACGTCACAGAGAGAGAGAGAGAGAGAGAGAGAGAGAGAGAGAGAGAGAGAGAGAGAGAGAGAGAGAGAGAGACAGAGAGACAGAGAAAGAGACAGAGAGAGAAAGAGGAAGTACCAACCTGAACCTCCTTCTGTGGGGCGAGCAACACATTTATTCCCATTATTTCGAAAAACCAAACCAAACTGGATAGAGCTTAACTGGGAGAACTGGGTACTTCCCTTTCATTGTACAAGTGTTATTTTTAAAAGTTGAAAGCCTCTGCCTGAGGCAGTATCTGTTAGTCATTACCAAATTGGCCCTGAAACCCTTCAACGATAGTCTTTTTGGAGTCTGTTTATGATCTATCTGAAAAAAGGGCAGCAAAGACTTCTTAAAGAAGTAGCTTCGTTACAAATTGCACCAAACCCCAACACTTCCTCTGGCAGCACATTCCATACGCATACCACCTGTTGCATGATAACAATGCTGCTTAGGTCCCCTATAAATTTTTCCCCTTTCACTCTAAACTTATGCCCTTGAGTTCTGGTATCCCCACACCAGGGCAAAACCTTTTCCATTTACCATATCCTTGCCCCTTATGGTTTTTTAAAGCACTGCAAATTCACGCCTCAACTTCCAACACTCCAGAGAAAACATCCCTAGGCTACTCAGCCTCTCCGTGTAGCTCAAACCCTCCAAACCTTGCAAGACCATCGCAAGTCATTTCCCAACAATTTCAAGTTTCACAACATCCTTCCTATGTGAGGGAGACCAGAATTGCATACAATATTTCAAAAGTGATTGAAACATTCTTCTGTACATTCACAACATAACTTCCCAATTCTCATACTCAATGTTCTGACGAGTAAAACATACTAGATGCCTTTACATTAGAAAAGGAACAACTTTTTTTTTAAACAAAAATGTAAATGAAGTAAATTTAAGTAAATTAAGCAGAAAATTACAAATCTGACCGTAGCATGTCAGATTTGGGATTTCCATGGTGAAGTCATTTTCGTCTGTACAATGATGTGACAATGCTGCTCCTTTCACAAGGTTATGTTGTCCTTTTTCATTTTTTCAGACAGGTCACAAAAGGCACAAACTCCAAAAAGTCTAAGTTGATGGGTTTCGGGGCAAATTGATTGTGGCTAGCAGATACTGCCTCAGGCAAAAGACTTTTAAGTTTAAAAAAAATCACCTGTACAATGAGAGAGCAGTGGCCAGTGTTCCCAGCTCAGCTATCCCTCGTTTGGTTTGGTTTTAGCACCGTAGTGTTGGAAAAGCAACTGGACCCAAAGAAGCAGGTCCATGATGATCTGTCTCTGACTTCTCTCTTTGTAAGACCCTGTGTCTGAGTTTACGTTTTGTGCCATGGGATGTTTATGAGGATTGTTGCCAGTGTTTGGAACAGCATCATTAAGTCGGAATAATCTGTTGTGTTTTCGGATAGGTTACGTTATTCTGTATTCTGTTTTCTTTTGTTTGTGTTTCATTTGGTAATCTTTTAAATAAATTTCGTTTTGTTCAAAACTAAATGATTTGGCCAACTGCATCAATCCCGCAATATTTATGTTCAACCTGCTTTAAACAATTAGTAAAGCTAGGGTCAGGGTGCCTTTTTGAAATGTATTGAGGGGATGTTTTCTGGTCCACAACAATGTTAATTATGATAATTTGCACAATTCACTAGCTATGTTAAGGAGAACTTAATGAAAAAATGCAGAAGCAGATGCAAAAAAAGTATGAATTGTAAGTAATAAATAAACTCCCTCATTGACTTAGATGTGTTGCTTTCCCTGCCTCCTCGAAATTTAAAGTGATTATGCATCTCGGTTACACAATAATGACTAGAAGGAATGCAGAAATTGAATCAGGTTGTCTCCTTCGCCAATAATTAAGGTTATGATAGATCTGGTGGGTGAAAGTTACATTCATATTTTATGCAAATTTCTCCTAACATGTATTTTCCAAACATGTGCAGGTATTGGTCTCGGATACATTCAATGGAAGTCTACTCATTGCTACCAGAGATAGAAAGTTTCAAAGAATATTTATCTGACCAGAAGAAACTCACCCTTCTCATAGGGTTAAATGACTAATTCTTCGTTTTGCAACTGCAGTCACCATTCCAGCAACGCATCTGCAACCTCATCACCTCAGGGGATCTCCATCAACAGCCGCCAACATCATAATACTGGAACCCTGCACTGCCTGGTTTTACCTATTACCCAAAATTCACAAATCTGATTCCCCAGTTGACCCCAGTTGACTCAGCGTGCTTCTGCCCCAATGATGTTATCTTCACAAAGCTTGACACTATGCTGTCCCTCTTGTTCCTGGATCTCCCCACAAACTTTCCAGGCACCACCCACTCCCTCCGGCTCCTCCATGCTTTCAGTTCCCCTGCCCCACATGCCACCCATCCACAATCACAACACTTTCAAGCCCTCCATTTCCTCCTCGCCCGCCAACCAAACCAGTACCGCGCCACTGACACACTCATGAGATTGGCTGAACTGGTACTCACCCTCAACAATTTCTCCTTCAAAATCGCCCATTTGCTTCAGATCAAAGGGGTAGCCATACGGGCCCCTGTATGTGCTTCAGCTATGTTTGCCTCTTCGTCGGATATGTGAGCAATTCTTCTTCTACAGCTACACCGGAACCTTTCCACACCTTTTCCACTGCAACATCAATGACTACATCAGCGCTACCTGAATCCCCAGAAAGGAGGTTGAACAGTTCATCAACTTCATGGAAACCTTTCAACCTGACCTCACGTTCACCTGGACCATGTTGGACATCTCCCTCCACTTCATGGACTTCTCTGTCTCCATTTCCAGTGATTGACCACAGACATCAACTTCATACCCACCACCTCCCACTGCTACCTGGACTACACCTCCTCCCAAATCCTTCCTGTAAAAACACCATCCTTTATTCTTTTGTTGCATCTGATCCCAGAGGAACAATTCCACCATGGAATACCCCAGATAGCTTGCTTCTTCAAGAACCTCAATTTAACCTCCCACATCTCCTTCACTTCCCACACCTCTGCCCTTGAAGACCACACACACTCCAGTCGCAACAAGGACAGAACTCCATCCCGCTGCTCTCTTTCTACCCCACGAACGCCGAGATACAATGCATCACGCTTCCAAACAGACCCCACCACCAGAGATATATTTCCCTCTCGTCCCCAATGTGCATTTTGCAAAGAACACTCCCTCGACGACTCCCTTGTTAGATCCACACTCCCCATCATCCCACCCTCCACTCCTGGCACATTACCTTGCCACTGCAAGAGGTGTAAAACCTGCGGCATCACCTCCACACTCACTTCCATCCAAGGCCCGAAAACATTTTTCAACATCCGACAGAGGGTTTTCTGCACTAAAATAAAATCTACAGTATCCGTTGCTCTCGATTTGATCTCCTCTACACTGGGGAGACAGGGCGACAACTTGTGGAGCATTGCAGAGAACATCTGTGTGATACACCAACTAAACAATACCACCACCCTGTGGCTGAACACGTCAACTCTCCTTCTGACTCCGCAAAGGGCATGCAGTTCCTGGGCCTACTCCACCGCCAAATTCTAGCCTCCAAATGCTTGTTGGAAGAATGCCTCATCTTCCACCCTGGGACCCTGCAACCACACGGGATCAATGCAGATTTTAACAGTTTCCTCATGTCCCCTCTCCAACTTTATCCCAAATGCAACTCTCCAAATTGACACTGTCCTGTTCAGCTGTCATTCCAATCCATCTCCCTTCTGACCTAACCACTCCATCTTCCACTCCATATCGCCATCACGCACCAACCTTCACCTACCTATCGCATTCTCAGGTATCTTCCCTCCCATTTAACTTTCACCCCCTTGCACCCAATCCCACCACATTCCTGATGAAAAGTTTATGCTCAAAATATCAACTCTCCTGCTCCTCAGATGCAGCCTGACAGGCTGTATTTTTCCAGCAGCACACATTTGCCTCTGCTTTCCAGATCCTGAAGTCATCACCTTCTGCAAAAATCCCTGGCGCTTGAGGGGCATCACTGTATGTTAAGAACCTGTCCCACAATGGGAACCCAACCACAGACTTGCTGGGTTAGTTTGCAAGTTCATTATCAATCTTTGACTAAACGAGGCTGCCGAAGAAGTTGTTGAGCCGCTTTATGAAAGCATCTTCCCCGGCTGGCAAGTTTTCCAGTTGGATCTGCAGCAGAGACAGGCGTTTCTGTGTCCAAAATCGAGACTCCACGATGTTGAATTGCCTCCCTGGTGCCAAGGTCAAGGACATTTCCAACCAGTTGCACGACATTCTTAAGGGAGACGTTGAGTAGCCAGAGGTCGTTGTGAATACTAGCCCCAACGACATAGGTCGGATAAGGGATGAGATACTGAAGAGTGACTATTGGAAATTAGGCAGAAGTGCCACGTGTTATCGAGAGTAGGACTAGGATGATTTGGCATATGAATCCGTGGCTGTAGAACTGGCGCAGGGAGCCGGGAATCAAAGCCTTGTATCATTGAGAGCGGTTCTGATGTAGATGTGACTTTACAAGATGGCTGAGTTGCCCCTAAACTGGAAGGGGGCAAATTTACTGGCGGGGAGATTTGCTAGAACCACTCAGGAGACTTTAAATTAGCCTAGATGGGTAGGATCCAATGCAGTAGGACGAGTAAAGAGAAGATTCATGGCAATACAGACGTAACTCGGAGCAACTTAAATAGTAAAAGCTCTTATCCTTGTCCTGGACTGGGAAAACAGTTGCACTGCATTTAATTAAATGGAAGAGGCCTTACAGGCAAGGCTGGTGAAGTCAGGGCATAGATAAATGCTATAGCTATTATAGAAACATGGCTTAGTGGAGGGACAGGAATGGCACTTCAAAGTTGCGGCATACAAATTCTATAGGAAGGACAGAAAGGGAGGCAAGGGAAAAGGGACAGTTATGTTTTTGATTCAGAAGAATATCATGGCAGTAATGAGAGAGGACATTCTTCTGGGTTCATCCACTGAGTTTATATCGGTAGAAGTGATAAGTAAAATGGAATAAATCACTTTGATAGCGTTGAACTACAGTTGCCACCAACCCCAAACACCGACCTTCAAAAACCCCAACACCCACCCCCACCCTTGTAGATGGTGGGAGCTTGCGGATAAATACATAAGGAGATCGCAGGTAGCTCCAAGAACAGTAGGGTATGACAGAGTTGGTTTTAAAATTACTAAAATCGATTGGGACTGCCACAGTGTTAGGAGCTTGATTGGAGAAAAACGTCTTGTGTGTTCAGGACGAATTTCTCTTGCAATATGTCGAAGGTCCTCCGAGAGATTAAGCCAAACCTCCCTCCTTTTGGGAAATAAGGCCATGCAAGTGATGAAACTGTTAGCAGACGAACACATTGGACTAGTGAACATAATTCCATTAGTTTTAAAACAGTTATGGAAACGGAAATGTCTGGTCCAGAAGTCAAATTTCTAAATTGAGGCAAGGCCAATTTTGATGGCTTTACACAGGAACTCTCAAAAGTTGATTGGGGAAGGTTGTTTGCAAGCAAAGAGGTGTCTGGTAAATGTGAGGTTTTCAGAAGTGAGTTAATATTTCAGGGTCTGGTAGAGCGATGGTTAAAGCTAACAGCATCAGGGAACTCTGGATGACTAAAGCTTATTAATGCCCAGATGTGGAAGATAAAATTGGCATATGACTTGACTAGGCGTTTGTGATCAAGTAAATTGGTTGACAGTTATAAATGGCTGAAGACAGCAATCAAAAGGTCTAACAAAATGACACAAGCTGGCTTTGGCAGATCAGATACAGGATAATCCACCGAGATTCTACAGGCAAATGAAGGACAAAAAAGTGACTAGACTCAGAATCAGGCCTCTGAAAGAACAACAAGAGGTGAGATACTATATAAATATTATTTTGAATTTATTTATAATATTAGTCAGTATTTATTGCCCACAAAGGCAGGAATGCTGAGGAACATGGGGAAATAAATAATAATGTATTGACAAGAATCCACATCACAGAAGAAGATTCATTTAGATACACAAATTCTCAGTATCAGATGAAACGTGTCCCAAGACATTGTTGGAGGCACAGAAGGTAATTGCGGGGTCCTGGGAAAGATATATGCGTCATTGAAGGCCATGAGTGTGGTGCCAGAAGATTGGAGGGTGGCTAAAGTTGTACCAAAATTTAGGAAGATAATAAGAAAATTGTTGCAAACTACAGACCGTTATGTGAATGGTAGGTAATTTGTTAGATTGGATTCTGAGAGACAGGGTCGCCAGGCATTTGGAATTGCAGGGATTCATTTACGATAATCAGCATGAGTTTGTACATATGAAATCATGTCTCACAGACTTGATTAACTTCTTTTTGAAAAAAATTACAAAAAGCGTTTTGTGAATGCAGTGTGGCATGCATTATGTATGTGTACTTTACCAGGACATTTGGCAAGATACTAAATGGTGGGTTCTTGAGTAAGGTTAAATATCACGGGACCCAGGATCAGTAAGGCAATTTAATACACAATTGGCTTGAAGATAGAAGACAAAGTGTGGTGGTAGGGGCTTCCATTTCAAACTGGAAGCTTGTGATCCAGCGATGTGTTGGGTCCATTGCTATTCATTATCTACACAAATGATTTGAATGAGAATTTAGGAGATGTCATTAGCATGTTTGCGGTGACACAAAGATTGCTATCGAGAATATAACGAGATCTTGATAAACTGACCAATTGGGCTAAAGAATTGTTAAATGGAGTTTAATTTAAATCAATTCAAGATAGGTAAAATCAGGGCAGGACTCACACGGTCAATGGAAGGAATCTGGGGAAAGTTTTAGCACTAAGAGATCGATGGGTACTGGTTCATAGCTCCTTTAAAGTGGAATGACACATAGATAGGATGGTAAATGAAGTCTTTTGTCATGTTTGTTTTCGTCAGTCAGAGTATTGAGTACAGGAGTTGGGATGTCATTTTGTACCTGTTCACAACATTGGAAAGGCCATATTTGAGGTACTGTGTGCAATTCTGGCCGCCTTGAGGTGGGAAAGATACTCTTCAATAAGAAAGAGTGTAGAAAAGTTTAACTAGGATACTGCCTGGACCTAAGTTAGAAGTAGAGGTTGGATGGATTGCGACATGTTTTCATGGTGCTTATGAGCCTGGGGAGTGGCCTTATAGAGAGCTACTAAATTATAACAGACAGAGATAAGTTAGATAACCAACATCTTTTCTCCATTGTATGTGTATCTAAAATCGAGGGAATAGGTTTAAGGTGAGAAGGGAGTGAAAAAAAAAGCTCCACTGGGGCATTTTATTTTTCAGATAGAGGTTGGTGATTGTCTGGAATGGACTTCCAGAAGTATTTGAGAAAGGGAATGCAATTCAATCGTTTAAGAAACATTTGCACGTAAGGTTATGGAGGGATATGGACCAAACATAAGCAAATGGGACGACATAAATTGTAAAAACTGAGCAGCATGGATAAATTGGTCCAAAGGGTTTGTTTCCATGCTATAATCTCCTCTGACCTCTATGACTTTTCTTGAACGTAAAGGGAAGCTAGATGTTCGGCCACACACGACAAATCAAAAATGCTAATTACCCTTAATACTGGAAAATGCTGCACACACCAATTAAACAAATATGATTGCATGCATTTGCAAAACAAGTGAAGGCAAATTATTAGATCAGTTCAAATGTCAGCATGGGTCATTTCACTATCCCAGAGTTCAATTTTATTTCGTGAATTCTGTTGATTTAGATCAGTATGAAAGGCTGTCTGAGAATGATTAAATTCAAGACACTTTTGAAGCCAGAGTATGCTAAGTTCAGAGTTCAAGCCAGAGTATGCTGAGCTGCAGAAAATCTTTCCCTGGTACTTGGTCAGCACGTGGAAACATTATCCATCTTACATGGTCAGGTTTACACGCCAGAAAATATTTGAAACAACAAAATACAGCAATATTGGACTGAAATTAATTTTGAACTGCCTATGAATACACGATAAATTCAGTTTGAAATGCTCAAACCAATGCAACGAAGATGAGTGCAACATCCTTGGTAACTTCTCTTGGTAACTGAATAATTTGCAATAAGATTTAGAGATTGCTGGAGTAAGATTCCATTCCTTTCACTCACCTATTGTAATCAAACGGAATGATATCCGGATTTCTTCGACACAATCAGCTCAAAGAAGTTCAATTTAGTGTGATTGACGAGTTTAACAATTGTTCTGCCAGTTCTAAAACTGGTGTTGTAGTCTTTAGTGTTTAGTATCATCAGGAGGAAATAAAGTATTTCACAAAATTTTACAGTGCAACGTTGCCCAAATCTGCAGTCTCCGATTCATACATGCTTAAGGGGAGCAAGTATTTGTGAAGACTGCCACCACCAATTTCTTTTCAGCCTGCACATCATCATCATTTGGAACTTCCAGCAGGCAATATATCTGTCCAGACTGCGTCAATGTCCAGAAATCAAATACTTCAATGTGTCAATCTTTTTCACTTCTTTGACTGCAGTGTTTTCAGAAGAGGAAAAATCAGAGACTCCTACAACATGGAAACCGACCACTTGTCTAAACATTCTGCAGCCACCGTGTTCCCAAACTAAACTACTCCTACCTGTCTGCCCTTTGCCAATATCGCTCCAAGCCTTTCCCATTCATGAACTTATACAAATGGCTTCCAAACGTTCTAACTGTCCCTGCCTCCACCACCTCCACTGTCAGTTCATTATACATACGAAGCACACTCAGTTTAGAAATAATGCCCTCATGTCCTTTCCTATTTTCATTCCTTCTCGTCTTGAATATATGCCAACTACATTTGAACTTGCCCACCCTGGGTAAAAAGACCCTTTTCATTCACCATATAAATGCCCTTCATAATTTCATAGATCCTAATAATATTGTCTGCTCAAACTCATACACTTCACTGACAGAAAGTCCCATCCCGTTTTACATCTCGAACACTTCTTTCTGGCAGCAGCTTGATAAATCTTTTCTAAACCCTCTCTAGTTTAGTAATCTCTGTCCTAAAGCCAGAACTGAAAACAGTACTCCAGAAGAGGCCTCACCAACGTCCTGTGTATGTTGGGTGCTAAGTTGACCTATTATTTGCTCCTTCCTGCTCCAGTGGACGCATCTTTTGCTTAATTACCAAACTCGTCTTAGCTACAAGTTCTGTAAAGGCGTCACTGGACACGAATCTTTAACTCTGCTTTTACTGAATTACAGAATTATGGAAACTCCAAAGTGCAAATGCAAGCCATTTACCCCAGCAAGGCCAAACCGATTCTCTAAGGAATCTTCCACCCAGACACACTCCTCTATTCTATCCATGAAACCCTGCATTTCCAAAGGCTAATTAATCTCTCCTGCATATTTTTGGACTGAGAGGGTAAATCAGAACACACAGTGACGTCCCACGCAGGCACAGGATGAATGCACAATCTCCACACAGACAGTTGCCTGAGGCTTGAAGCAAACCCGTGTTTTTGAGGCCATGAGGCAGCAGTATTGACAACTGAGTCACCATGTTCTCCACAGATGTTGTCAGCACTGCAGACGTTTTCCAGCAATTTCTGAAGTTGTGTCGACAATTTTAGGGTCTCAGCACCTTTGCCATACTTCTTATTCCAATACATACAAACGAGGCCCTTTCAACATATCGGATGCGACCACGACTGTCCTATTTTCAATCAATAATAGGCCCATTACAAGCTATTGTTTTTCCCAGGTTAGCCACTTACCATTCATTTTCCTGCTGAAGTGCTCTTCTCTCTCTGGACTAAATCACCTATCACTTATTACGCACCCCTTCCTCCACCATTCTGTCTTCAGCTCATATACCAAACGTTTCCGAGCTGCAATCAGTTCTCAAGAAGCGTGACTGGACTGAAAATGTTAACTCTGATTTTCTCTCCACAGATGCTGGCAGACCGACGTAATATTTCTTTTTGTAGAAAATGTGATTAAATATTCGAATTTGCAAATCATTAACATTGAAAGTAACAGAAATTGTTATCTCGTAACTGCTTCCTTATTGTTTCCCCTTCTATCTGCCATATTTTACAAATATTATGGAGTTTCTCCACTGGAATCTCCACAGTAACACTAAACACCTCTGACTCCATGGCCATTAACAGTCGTCGTGAAACTTCTTTTTTCACTATTCATACCAAACGCGTATGATATGAAATGAAGTTTAAGAGCTCTTACATATTACTTGATCAATTTGATTGTAATCCGGTGTTAGGACACAATTTTTAGCACCTCCACATATTTGTCAGCATTAGCATGCGCAACTAGAAGTATGAACAAGAAAGAAATCCAAACAACCACCCCACGTGGTTTATGAAAGCTTTGCCCAATTGGGTTTGTATTCGCTTTTTTTTCGACAAAAGCAATAATTTCACCTTTTGTAACTTTTCATCATAATTCACGCCAGTGCATCTACGTCATAATGGGAAAGCACAAGGACTGCTGAAATCCATCCAAGGATTTTGAAGGAAGGGAGGGTCGATAATGCCAAGACACTCACCATGACCATTCAGTCTTCCAAGTACCAGGACTAAATATCGAGTGCTCATGAGAGTGGGAATTGTCATAGTGAGAGTAGGAATAGAAGGATAGAGCGGGTGAATGTGTGGCTGAGGAGTTGGAGCAGAGAGCAGGGATACAGATGTTTGTATCATTGAGATCGCTTCTAGGGCAGAGATAGCTTGTGCATGAGGGACAGGTTATACGTGGAATGGGGAGGTGTGGGGGTGAACCAATATTCTGATCGGGAGATTGGCTGGGGCTACTCCAAAATGGTTAAACTTGCCTTGCAGGAAGTGGTACTCTAAACAGTAGTGAGACAAAAGCGAAGGTTGAGGCTCATACAGATGTCACAAAGTCTAAGCTTAATGAACAAGACTGGCAGCAATACACCAAGGAATGAGTGTTTATCAACGAATTAAGTTATATTTATTTCAAAGCAAGAAGGCTGACAGTTAAGGCCAATAAACTCAGGAGGAACAAAGGACTGCACGATCATGACTATAAAAGAAGCATGACTGAGCGCAGGGCACAGATGCTCTTGGAAGTGTAGAATGGACAATGGAGGAGGTGATAGTAACAGGATATTTCTGAGGGATCGTTTAGTGAGTCTGTATGAATGGAACGGAGAAATAAGAGCGGGGAGGAGGGTGCGGCGTGGGGTTAACCACTTTGGTGAGATTATGTTATTGGTACCCAACAGTCAGCATAAAGTTGCGAAGCAAACATACAAGGAAATTGCAGACAGCTGTAAAAATAATAGGTGTGTATTAGACGAAAATTTCAACTTTCCAAGCAGAGATTGAGACTGCTCCATATTAAGGGTTTGGAAAGGGTGTGTTCATGGTGTGCAAGAAACTTTAACAATCAATATGTCGATGACTCGACAGGAGAACTGGCAAAACTCAACCTCCTCCTTTGGAAATAACCAGGGCATATAACCGAGGTGCCAGTGGGAGAGCAGTTTGGAATATTACACATTAATTCCACTAGTTTTGAAATTGTAATGGAAAGTGATCAGCTAGTGACTCAAAGTAAAGTTCTAAATTTGTGCAAGGCTAGTTATGACGGTATTAAGTGGAACTTTCAATAGTTCATTGAGAGGGGCTGTTGGCAGGTGAATGAACGCCTAACAAGTGGGAGGATTTTAGAATCGAGATAAGAAGAGATCTGGACAAACAATAATCCTGTCAGTATGAAGGACAAGTGTGGCAGGAGTAGGGAACACTCAATGGCCAACGATACTAAGATCAAGAAAAATAAGAAGGCATGTGTCAGCTATAGACAGCTGGGATCACCTGAATCTGTTAGTGATTATATATATGTATGAGGACTCTGAAGATGGAAGTTAAAACAGTTTAAAAATGTGACTTTACATAGCTTTGGCAGATCAGGCTAAGGAGAATCCACTTCAATTAATGTCAAAAGAGGAAGTGAGGATAGAATTGGGTGAACTAAAGATCACAGGGAAGTAGATCCACAGTACGGAAGAGGGTGCATGGGAGTTCTTATAATACATTTTAAAACCTTTGTACCTCGAAAAGTATATCCCCGAACATTGTGGGAACCTAAGGAAGAAATTTCCTCAACCTTTGCAGAGGTATTGCTGTCATTATAGCTGATGTGTTGGAAGAATGCCAGGTGGATGATGTTGTACTACTATTTAAGAAAGTACTATGGGCTAAATCAAACCCACTCAACATATAGTCAGAAAGTAGTGTACTCCTGAGTGTTTTCTTTTTTTTGAAAAAAAAACAAGCTGAAAGCTTGTGATCTGGATGCATTTCGATTAGTAAAACGACTAGGCTTGAAGAAAACACACTTTATTCTAACACGATATTTAAAATACCAACAAATGAACGAATAATTGGAATAACTTAATTCTGCTGCAACATTTAAAGAAATAATTGAATATTTCATCACTGAACAGTATTTTTTTCCACTCAACAAATATTGCATAACCACCCTCTTGACAACAACAAATCCAGTAAAGTAGATTGTCTTGCATGTAATTCTCCACTCCAGGATGAAAATTCTGAGGGAGAGAGCCAGAGAGAGCATTCAAGCATTCTCGAGTAACAGCTTCGAAACACCAACAACTACTGAAAGTGTAACTGAAATCTTGGTTCTGTGGGATCATGACCCCACCCTCCATGCTGCTTTTAGATTAGATTAGATTAGATTACTTACAGTGTGGAAACAGGCCCTTCAGCCCAACAAGTCCACACCGCCCCGCCGAAGCGCAACCCACCCATACCCCTACATCTACCACTTACCTAAAACTACAGGCAATTTAGCATAGCCAATTCACCTGACCTGCACATCTTTGGACTTTGGGAGGAAACCGGAGCACCCGGAGGAAACCCACGCAGACACGGGGAGAATGTGCAAACTCTACACAGTCAGTTGCCTGAGGCTTTTATTGTTCCAACTTTAAAAAAAAATCCTTACAAGCTTTTTTAGTTCATCAGACAGCTCTTTACCTCTGTCTCAACCACTTGTTATTCAAAAAAAGACAAAATAGAACTTTTAAAACCATGGTATTATCATAACTCCCTGAGAAAGGAATGACCAATCAATATACAAGGATGGGTTCATTTTTTAAAACTCACAGGGAAAAAAAACTACTCTGACTTCAGAATTATTGTACTTCTATCTTTTCGTTGATGACTCAGTAAATTCCCAATTAACTTTGTTCTCACATACCATGAGGCCATCCGGCCATTTCCAATGTTATGGCGTGGGAACGGGATACATCGTGTTATTTGCTCCAAAAGAAAAGCGCTGCAGATACTGGAGATCTGAAACAAAATGAATGAAATAAAACTATTTATAAAACTCAGAAGATCAGGCAACAAATAGGACAAAAAACAGAGCTATCATTTTAGATTGAGTCTTTCATCGAAAATATTCACATGAAAATTCATTTGCCTTAATTTGATGGAAATCCTGCGATTTTCCTACTCTGCATTTTTGATATTTTACCTGAAACTTTTCCTTACTTTGTTATTCGTTGCAATGTGCCTGATTGTAGGAGCATTGAACAAATAAATAAAGGAAAACGTAGCAAATGGGGTCAAAATAATAATAAGGCACAAGTAAGACCTCCAAATATACAATAAAACCTCGAAATCGTATTTTACAATACAGAACATCCCATATTGTCAAGAACGAATCCCGTGTTGAAGGGCTTATGCCAGTACAATTAACTTTTCGTCAGATGCCGACTGGCATGCTGTGCTTTTTCAGCACCAACATTTTTGACTCTGATTTCCAGTGTTTGCAGTCCTCACTTACATCTAGTCGTTGCAAAATAAGATGACATGTTTTCTAAAGCGCAACGTACAAAAACAATGGTTGTAGCGACAGCAGAAGACATTTTCTCTGTGCAGTATTTGGCTCTCAAACTTTAGCAGCAGAGCGATGAAAGCTCAAAGCAACTGTTAACCAAATAGAACAGTCAATGGACAAAAAAAATGAAGGCAAAGGCAAGAGGTCAAATGAAGTGCAATCCAGAAACGATTTTGCAAAATAGATTTTTTCAACCACACGCATAAATAGTTCAAATATTAGCAGGAGATCCGTTGCTGCTCCTGCCACTATTTAATGTGTGATACATCTGGAGAGACCACAATTTCCATGGCAAAAATTCACAATAATACATTATTTGAAAGAAAAATTGGAAACTGAAGTTCGTATTTCTATTCATGACAAAACGATAATTAACTGGATAAAATGTGTTAAATTATGTCTTTTTCCCTCACCCACCAAATCTGCTTTACTTTACTCTTACAGAATATGATCCATAATTATTCTCTGTGACATCATTTGATGATTTAGATGTACTGGCTTGGAAGAACTGAATTAGAACAATGTGTCAATACAAGCAATTTGTCATCCCAGGTACAAATATGGACTGGTCTGGGTAGAATATTTATGGTAGAAAACAGAGAGCACGCTTCTGAAATTGCAAAGGAAAGTTAGTTATTCCAGTGTTCAAAGATTGAGGAATACTGTTCCAGAGTCATCTGAAAATCTGCATGTGGGTTATTGGCATGCTGCGCTAATGATAATGGTTAGTCAAATGACAAAGGAACTACGGAGTTGAATCGAAAAGCAAAGAGGCATGCGACTGCTTCCCATCAACTGATGATTAAGGTTAGGATTTATTTCGCTGTAAACTTGGAGCCGAATGGAAGCTAATGAAGTAATAGTTAGCTATAGTTAAGATAGCCATCTGTGAACATCTGCCCTTTAGTGAACGATGTGCAGTTTGTTGCATTACAGAGAAAAATCGTTATTTCATTAAGGATACAGAGCCAAGATGGTTGCCAAACCAACCAAAGAGATTTGATGTCCTACCCTTTCCACAATGCAGATTTACAGCAATACCTCAGAATACTAAAACGATTTATTTTTCATAATGTTAATGATAAGGTGATCAAATTCTTAATGAGCACTCCATTGCCTATAGCCTACCAATCTGAGAATATCAGATTTAGTCAAGCTCGTTGTTGCCTGCCTATTATCCAATCCTTCATCACTGCCAGCGTAGCTTGATTCTGGGAACTGAGTCCTAACTTCCTGTTTTACCTATCCTTGTTTAGGTAAACGTTACTTGTAGACCTTGTTGGATATTCTCTGTAGATTCGTTCTCTCACTTACGTTAACCTCGTTATAACTCATCTCTTAATGTTTATTGAGTTGAATGCAAACTCCACCTCAGAATTTTGGCTTCCATTTGCTCAGTAATTTTGACCCTTGAAATGGAGGACGAAACGTGCCTGTCAGTCTTATGTGCATTGAAATCTATCCACCACCTGAGGACTTCTACATGGTAAAAGCAAGCTCATGGATTTTGTTTCCAGTTGACACTCATATAGCTATACTTTGGGGCGCTTTCCAGGTAGTTAAAAAATAGTTAAGCAATTCAAAACATAAATGTCTACATTCTAACAGCATTAAGACCACTGGGACCACTGCTGTGATTCTGTTATGAACGTGTTCAAGTGTGAACACAGTGCAACAACTTCCTGATAAAAAAATCTGGGCTCTCCTTTAATTTTCAACAGAACACTCATTCAGATTTTTGTCAGGTATACGTTAGAATAGGTACAATGACCTTTTTCGTTGAAACATAATTAAACAACGTCATAATGTAACAATCTAATAAACTTTACAGCTATAGCATATGAGATGGGGCATTTACACAGTGAAGATGTTTGTGTATGTAGTGATGGGACTTGATGTAATGCATAATTCATGATCGACCTTAAAAAGAAGCGATCTTTCTGATGGGAGTAATGAAAAGAAAAACAATAAAGAGAAGACATGAAATATCAGCTTAGAAAAATATATTTCTTGTCAATGTAGATGTGCTGCTTATACTGCCTCATCTGAATTTAAAAGTATTCTGAATCCAGTTAACACAATAACGGATATAACGAGTAGAGAAATTGTATCTGTGGTCCTTTGCTAGTCAATGAGGTCATGACATTGATTAACACAGCATTCGTATTGTTTTCAAATTTTTCTTAACATCATTCTCCAAATATTTGCAGGTATTGGTTTTGGATACACTCAACGGAAGACTATCCATTCCTTCCAGACATGGAAAAATTCGAAGAATCATTATTTGATCTGAAGACACTTTCCCTTTTTTTATAACTGATTCCTTATTTTGAGTCTTTAGCCAAAAATCGAGACATCCCAGCAATAGTATATATTTGTCGAACACCCAAGGACTGTTCCCTGCATTTCTAACAGTAAATGAATTTTGTGTAAACTATTTGGACTTCAGCAAGGCTTTTGATAAAATTCAGCTTGGGAGACTGGCAGAGAGGCTCAGAGCCATTTGTGCTCAGAAATTAAGCTAAATGAATTCAAAATTGGCAAACTGCAAAGGGTTGTGTTGGATTTGTTTTTTTTCTAACATTTTAAAAACTAATTTGTGGGATGTGGGCTTTTCTGGCTGACAAGCATTGGTTGTGTGTCCCCAGTTGCCCTTGAGAAGTGGTGGTTAATTGCTTTTTTGTACCGTTCCAGTCCACTTGCTGTGGGGTTGACCAATAATGCCATTAGGGTGGGGGCAATTCCAGGATTATTACCAAGTGACATGAAGGAACGTTGATATATTTCCAAATCAGATGGTAACTGGCTTAGAGGGGAGCTTGAAGTTGGTGATATCCCCATATATCTGCTGCTCTTGTCCACTGAGAAGGAAGTATTCGTAGGATTGGAAGGTGCTGTCTGAAGTTCTTTGGTGAATTTCCACAGTGCCTTTTGGGGGTAGTACACATTACTGAGCGTTGGTCACAGAAGAAATGGATGTTCGTGATGTTGTGTCAATCAAGTAGGCTTTGTCCTGGATGGGGTCACGCATCTTGAGTGTTGCGGGTGCACTCATCCTTGCAAGTGAGTAGTATTCTAGCACAATACCGAGTTATACCTTGAGGATAGTGGACGGTCTTTGATGATTCAGGTGTGGAGTTACTCGAGTCAGTTTTCCTAGTTTCTGTCCTGCTGTTGTAACAATTGTGTTTATGTGGTGAATCCAGCTGAGTTTCTGGTCAATGATAAACTCCAGAATAGTGATACTGGGAGATTCAATTATGGTATCACAAGAGGCGGTTGTTAGATTGTCTCTTATTGATGATGGTAATGGCCTGGCATTTGTGTGACACAAATATTTCTTGCCCCTTTTCAATCCAAGCCTGAATATTGTGGAGATCTTGTTGTATTTGAATATGGACTGCTTCAATATCTGAGAAGTACCTGATTGGAAGTTTGTGTCCTGTGGGCTTCAGCAGTCATTAGTGTGAGGCACCTGCTTATATGTTGGCAAGACAAACAAGGCAAGACACACAATTAAATGTTTTTACACTGGAAGCAGGCAGCTTCAGACGAACTTTGATGTGCATGTCCACTGGTCCCTTAACGTCGTGAGGATTTTTGCATGAAGTGATTATGCAGGATTATTGGATCCTTTAGTTTATCAGCTCAGGCATAGATTTTAACAGCCAGGAAAATATGTCATAACTGCACATTTTTATCGGCCACAAGTAGACTATTGTGTGTACTTCTGGGATTCACATTAGAGGAGAAAATTTCATTTCAGCGAAGAATATGTAGAGGAGATTTAACTGGAGGTTGAATGGATTGAAGGGCTATACTTGTGCAGAGATTGGATCGACTGGGAAATATTTTTTTCTTTGGAGCAGTAGAGTCTGAAATGGGGAATCGTTATAACATATAAAGTTGCCTGCATGATGTCAGGCAGAGAGGAAGGGTCATTTTGTTTTGGCACAGGGATTTGATTGCTCCAATATTCTGCGTCTATATCGTCAGGGATTTTATCCATTGGTTTGTTCATTTCTCTTACTTACTTCCTGATGATTTTACCAGTTGAACTGTTCTTTTGGCAATTTTTGGGAGCATAGTCAATCAATAGATCGGGTGGAGGGGAAGGAATGTTGTGGTCTGGCGTAGCCATTCTATTGCTCTTATAAACTGCATCTTTATTATGCTGAAATGTTGATTATTGGTTTATTCATTTCTCTTTCTTTCCTCCTGATGATTCTACTGGTTCAACTGCCCCACTGGCAATTTTCAGGACGATGGTCAAATCTATCCTTATTTTATATTGTGGAAAACATCTCACGCATGATGCTGTATAACGAAGCCCATCTCTAAATTTTATTGCAGGAATGTGAGAGATTACGGCAAGACTGGCTAGGATACTAGCCTGAAATCCACGCATCTTTAAGAGTGTCTCTCTGCTTTAGGAGTCTATCACACAACTGTCACCCAATCACAAATTTGCTGGATGGTTTGCAGGTGAATAAGCACATTCGACCAGATGAAACAATCTGTTCAACCATGGTATGACCGCACATTGTGTCGGTGGCAAGTCTTCCACCAGGAACTGGGGAAACAGACAATTGTTTCTGTAACTGTGATCGAAGCTCCAGGACGGTGTGGTGCCTCCCAGGTGTCAAGATCGGGGACATGTATGAGCAATTGCATGAAATCATTAAGGGGGATGTGGATCATTGGTACAAACCACGTAGGTAGGAAAAGAGATGCGCTCCTGAAGAGACGTAACAGAGAGTTAGGTAGAAGGTTAAACTGCAGGGACTCAAAGATCATAGTTTCTGCACTACTTCCAGTAAAATGTTTTCGTGAAAGTAAGAATAGGAAGGTTTGGAAGACGGCTATACCGCTTGAGAGCAAGAGCAGGGGACAGGGATTCAGATTCTTGCATCATTGGAATCTCTTCTGGGGTATAAGTGACCTGTACACGAGGAACAAGTTGCAAGTGAACTGGAGTGGGACCAGTTCCCTGGCGGGAAGATTTGATCCAGCCACTCAGGAGGGATTTGACAAGTCTGGGATTGGAGTCAGATCCAAAGTAGAGAGACGAAAAAGAAATTTGAGGACAGCACAGAAAACAATGCCAACAAGTTAAATAGCAAAAGATAGTGTTGGTAATCCTAGTCTTAGAAAGGGCAAACAGCTGTGGAGCAGGCAACGATGGAAGTCTGCGTTCAACTGCGTTTATTTCAGTGCAAAAAAGGCTTTAGGGGTAAGGCAATGAACTCGGGAAATGGAAGAGCAAATGGTAAAGTGAACTGCAATGTTTTAGGTATTACTGAAACATGGCTGAGGGGAAGGATATGACTGCCAGTTCAACTTTCTGGGTTAAGATGCTATCAGAAGAGAGAGGGCAGGTAATAAAAGGGGTGTGGACATGGTGTTTTTGATTTGGGAGAACACTCGGGAGTACTGAGACAGAATACTCTTGATGCTTCATCCATTCAGTTTATATGGGTGGAACTGAGAAATAAAAATGGGGCGATCACTTTGATAATATAGTGCTATACCGCCAAACCCCGACGTCCATATTCAGTGAGAAATTGAGGAGCAAGTATGTAAAGCAATAGCAGATAGCTACATGAATAGTAGGGTTATAATAGTTTCTTAAGACTTTCTTAGAATGCGATAGTTTAAGGGGTTGGATGGAGAGCAATTTGATAAGTGTCTTCTGGAAGAATTTTTCATGCAATAGAAGGCTGTCTTAGAGAAGTGACAAAACCTGACCTCCTCGACAAGTAAGACAGTGTAAGTTATGGAAGTGCTCGTGGTGAGGGGTGTGTGTGTGGAACTTTTAGTGGAACTTTTAGGATTCACAACCATATTACATGAATTTTTAAATGGCGATTGATAAGGATATGTCTGACCTACTACTTAAATTTATAAGTTGAAGAGATGCCAAGTTTGGTCATCTCAGAAAGGAACTTTTAGAAGTTGATTGAGGGAGGCTGTTAGCAGGCAACGGGACATCCGGTAATTGAAACGTTTTCAAGAGTGAGTTAACGGTTTGGGGTCAGCATATTCCTGTTAGAGCAAAGAGTGAAGCCGGAAAAATTGGGGAACCCCAAAAGAGTATATACTTTGAGGCACAGGTCAAGAAATATAAGGTGGCATATGTTGCGTACAGGCAGCTGGGTTCAAGTTAATTCCTTGCTGAGTATAGAGGAAGCCCGAGTGTACTGAAGTGATCAATCAGGAGGGTTAAAAGCGGACACATCATAGATTTGGCAAATAAGTTAAAGGAGAATGCAAAAAGATTCACAGGTACATGATGGGCTAAAGAGTAAGTGAGAGAAAACAGGACCTCTTAAAGGTTAACAAGGTCGTTTATGTTAAGAGCCACAAGAGGTGATTGAGATTCCTAATGTATACATCTCTTTAGTATTAATTGAAGAAAGGGATGAATGCTTGGAAACTTGTGAAAATAAATGCTGATACTTTGAAGAGAATCTGTATCAAAGAAGAGGAGGCATTGGAAGTCTTTAAACGCATAAGGCAGCTAACTTATTGGGACATGATGAAGTCACATATTCCAGATCTATGTGAGAGGTTAGAGAGAAAATTGCTTAGCCCCTAGCGGAAGTAGTTCTATCATCAACATTTGGGGTGTAGTGCTTGAAAATTACAGAGTGGCTAATGCCGTGCCATTATGTAAGAAAGCCTGCAGGACAATGTCTGTGAACCACAAATCGATTACCTTAACGCCTATGTTGCTAAATCAAAGGGGATTCTGAGATACATAACTTACTGACATTTACACATGCAAGGGCTCATTTGGGAAGGCAACTTGCCTTTGTGCATGAGAAATCGTGTCCAACTGTTTTGTTTTTGAAGAGATAACAAGGAAGATTTCTGAGGGCAGCGCAATAAATGTTGTCTAAATGGACTTTAGCAAGACCTTTAATAAGGTACCACATGGAGGGTTATTTCACATGGAATCCAAGGAAAGCACGCCAATGGGCTACAAAATTGAATTTATGGTCCGAAACAGAGAGTTGCAGTAGAGAGTTGTTTTTCAAGCAAGATACCTGTGACCAGCAGTGTGCCACAACAATCAATGCTAAATCCACAGCTGTTCATCATTTAGAGAAATGATTTGCATGGGCATTTCAGAGGTATGGTTAGTATGTTTGTGGATGGCATCAAGACTGGTAGCATAGTGAATACTGAAGTAGGTTATCTGAGGATACAGAAACATGTTGATCAACTGGACCAGTGGGTGGATAAATTGCGAATGGAGTTTAATTTAGATAAATGAAAGATGTTTCATTTTCATAAGTCAAATCAGGGAAGGGCTTACACAGTCAATGGTAGAGCCCTGGGGTGTGCTATTCTAGGGTTACATGATTATAGTTCCTTGAAAGTGCAGTCACGGGTCGACAGAATGGTAAAGAATGTTTTCCGCATGCTTGCTATCATCGTTCAGAGCACTGAGTACAGGAGTTAGGATGTCTAATTGCAGCAAGGCCACATCAGTAATACTGCATGCAGCTCTGACTTCCCAAGTATAAAAATGATATTATCAAACGAGAATGCTATCTGGATTGGAAGGTTTGACTTATAGGAGATGCTAGATAGGAGAAATTTGCCTTGCCATGGGTGTAGGGGATGAGGATCTTATAGAGGTCAATCAAATCATGAGAGGCATAGATCAGGTAGATAGCCAACAGCTTTTTCCCATGATAGAGGAGTCTAAACATAGATGTAATGGATAGGTTGTGAGATTTAAAATAAGGGACGTTTTTCACGCAGAAAGCAATGGAACAGGCTGCCAAATGCAGTGATTGAGGCATGGGTAATTTTATTATTTACGAAATATTTGGACAGGTTTATGCATTGGACAGGTTTGGAGGGATAGGGACCAGATATAGACAAATGCGACTAGAGTAATTGTGAAAGCTGTGTGGCAAGAGCAGGTTGGATGAAAACACCTGTTTCCATGCTGTAAATCTGTGTGATCTGATTGATTCTACTTTATTTAAAGGGAAACAACGTGTTGGGCCACAAGACAACACCAAAATCCCAATTGTCATTTACACTGGAGAATCCCACATGAATAATTGCAGCTAATGTGACTGTGTGTAATCTGACACCATGACGACAAACATGCTCAATTAAGAGGTATTTACAAGTTTTACAATTGTTCCATCCATCACTGGTCATGTCATAAATTGTGGTTCCTATCCAGAAACAGAAGTATTTCACAATGTTTCAGGGTGCACCATCGCCCAAATGTGTGGTCTCCAAACTCGTAAATAGACATGGGGAGCAGGTACTTGTGAAGACTGAAATCAATAATCCTATTTTCAGATTGCACAACATCCTAACTCGGAACTGAAAGCTGGCAACACATTAGTCCAGACGATCTCAAACAGAACAGTGTCATTCTTTCACTTCTTGAGATGCAGTTTCTTCATCAGGGAAGCAGTCTTCGAGTCATAGAAACATACAGCATGGATAGAGATAAAGAATAAGAGACTTATGTTTAATTTGAAATGAATATTAATTGAAGGCAGGGGCTTTCTTCAGATATTTGACTGTGGTATTCATTCGTTAATGCAAAATATGACAATGTACAAGATCAGACTGGCTAGGGAGACAAATGTTAAAGCAAGTTAGGAGACCTGGGCATAGGGAAGCAGATGCAATTCTCTTCTGGTGAGGCATAAATGTTGATGTGGACTGCATTGTATCAGCGATGCTCACTGGCATACTGAGGTATCTTTCAGGAAATTCAATTAAACATTTGAATTTACGGTTCATGAACTTCTAACGTATAAGAAATCCCTAAATTCGTACCTGCCTACATATTAATGTCCTTCTATTAGCTATCTTTTACATATTTTATAGTGTGCATCCACCGAATCCTCCACTGCAGCACTGAACAATTTGTATTTTGCTTCAATGTTTGCTAACACTTCTAGAAAAGCATTTTTGCACTCTTCACATGATCCACACAGGCATGGATTGCTGCATCACATCATTTGCAATCAGGCCTTGGACATCAGATTCATTACATCCATGTATTTTCAATCATTACCTTGCCCAAGCTGACCTAAAAATGAGAAAGAAATAGAGACCATGAAGTAAGCCTAGCTTATGAAAGTTTTGCCTGTTTTGGCTCTATCCACGTCTATTTGACTAAAGCAATCATTGCTATCTTTTGTATCGTTTCATTATACTTCACACCAGCAGATCTGCTTTATAATTGGAAAGCACAAAGACCAATATGATGAGATGAGATGAAAGCACAAAGACCGATGACTTACCTAACACATCTGTGGAAGGTAAGTCACTTGAGAAGATTCTAAGGAATAAGATAAAGGCATTTGGAAAAGCAGAATTTGATTAGAAGTAGTCAGCATATATTTGGGAAATCATGCCTCACAATTTTGTCAGAGCTGTTTGATGAAGATTCCAGCAACTTTGAGGAGGGCAAGGCAGCAAATGTTCTCTGTTTGGATTTCTTTAAGACCTTTGATAAGGTCCACATGTGAGCTTGCTCTGGAAGGTTAGATCGCATAGTATCCGGGGGAGCTGGCAAATTGCATACACAAATGTCTTGATGGTAGAAATCAGACGGTAATAGTGGAAGGATATTTTTAGGACTGAAGTCGTTTCACAAATGGTGTGTCTCAGGGTTCAGTGCTGTGTCAATTATTGTTCGTTATCTTTATCAATGATTTGGATGAGAATGTGCTAGGCATGATTAGTAAGTTTGCAGATGACACTAAAACAGGTGGTATCGTGGATAGTGAGGAAAGTTAGCAGAAGTTGCAATAGGACTTTGATCAGCTTGTGAAATAGGCTGGAAATGGCAAATGGAGTTTAATGCAGGAAAGTGTGAAGTCTTGCATTTTGGAACGTCAAATCAAGATAGCGGTTTCATGGTGAATGGTATGTCCTTAACTAGTGTAGTGGAGCAGAGTTGCCTTGGAGTTCAGATGCACAGTTATCTGAAACTCAAATCATCAGTGCACAGGGGAGTGAAGAAAATCTTGGCCTTCATCACAGTATTGAGTATAGAAGTTGGGAAGTTATGTTGTACAGGAAGTTGGTGAGACCACAATTGGAGTGTTGTGGTCAGTTTCTGTCACCTTTTTAGAAGAATGTTATGAGAGTACAGACGACATTTGCAAAGATGTTGCCAGAAGTCAAATGTCTGAGGTTTCGGGAAAGGTTGAACAAGCTAGGACATCTTTCTTTGGAGGGTAAGGGACTAATGAGGGATCTTACAGAATTGCATAAGATCATGAAAGACATGTATAGAGTGAATGGACTCAGTCTTCTCCAGGATTGGGGAGGCAAGGACTAGCGGACATCAGTTTAAGGTTATAAAGGAAAGAATAAAAGAGAGTTTGAGGGACAACTTTTTTTCACAGAGGGTGGTATGCATACAGAATGGGCTGTCAACTAAAGTGGTTGAGGCAGGTACATTAACAATTTTTCAAAGGCAGTTGGACGAATACATTTGTATAAAATGTTTAGAAGGATATGTGCCATGTTTGGAGAAATGGGGTTAGTGTGAGTGGACAATTTGGTCAGCACGTATCAGTTGGGACAAAGGGTCTGTCTCAGTGTTCTATTACTTTGTGAATCTATGTATCCAAGAATTTTGAAGGAAGAGCGGATGGATATTGCTGATGTGCTCGCCATTATCTTTCAGTCTTAATTGAACTGCCATTGAACATCAAAAGATCGTGACAGTAGGAATGATAAAAGGGAGAGTCGGACCAGGAAGATAGGGCAGATGAATATATGTTTGAGGAGCTGGTGCTGTAATGAGTGATAAAATGTTTGAATCATTGGAATCTCGTCTATGGCAGATGTGACCTGGATAAGAGGGACAGGTTACACTTGTTTACACAGGTTACAAGAGGGACTGAAGCGGGGGCAACATCCTGGTGTGGAGATTTGCTGGAGATGTCTTGAAACAGTTAAATTAGCCTGGCAGGTTGGTGTATCCTAACGAACAATGAGACAAAAGAGATGGTTGAGGTTAGTAAAGAAGTTAAAGAAAGCAAGTTAAACAGAAAGGCAGGCAATAGCACATCAAGAAATAAAAGATGGCTGATGAATTCAATTGCAGTTCTTTGCAAGCAAGACAACTGACTGGCGAGGCAAATAAACTCAGAGCATGATTAGGAACATGGGAATGGGCTATCATAAATATATGGGAAACATGGTTGATGAACAGATATATTCCACGGTACAGATCCTGCAGAAACAATGGAAAGGGAAGGCGAGAGACAAGGTATAGTGTTTTTTTTTTGTATTATAGCAAGCACCACATTTGTACTTAGATATGATATGCCTGAGAGATGGTCCAGTGAGACTCGATTAGTGGAACTGAGAAATAAGAATGACGTGGTCACTTCTTTGGGCTTCTAGTATCGGAGCATGAACATTCAGTGTGAAATGGAGGAGCAAATATGTTGGTAGGTCGCAGATAGCTGTAACAAGAATTGGGTTATAATAGTTGGAGATTTTCCCTTTTCAAACTTAGACTGGTGCTGTAATAGTAGTATCGCTTTGCAATAGTAGGTTTTCACTGTCAGTATTCAGGGGGAAAAAAACAACCTCTTTGTAGGTGGCACGACGACAGAAGTGTCAAAATTCAACATCTCCTTGGGAAATAAGCAATGAAGGTGTCAGTGAGACAGCATTGGAAACTTAGAGCGCAATTCTATTTGTTTTATAACAGTAACATAAACAGGATACATCTGGTTCACAGGGTAAAATTCTAAATTAAGGCATGGGCAAAGTTGATGGCGTTAGAGTGGAATTCCAAATGTTGATTGAAGGAGACTATTTGCAGGTAAATAAACAACAGGCAAATGGCATGATTTCAGAAGCGAAATAATGAGAGAACGGGGTCAACATTTTCCTGTTCGCGTGAAAGGCAATTTTGGAGAGAGTCTGGACCACTGAGTCACTGTTAGGAGTAGAGGAGTTTTTAAAGAGGAAAATCTGAAGAGTTGAAAAGAAAGGATTAAAGATAACTTTGGCAGATTAGCTTAAAGATAATCCAAAGAGATTATATAATTATAATAAGGGCAAAAGAACAATTAGGGAGAGAATTAGGCACCTTAATGATCAAATGATCATGGATGTGTGGTGCTACAGAAGATGGGTGAGGTTCTATTCTTTCTCTGGATTTATTTTGAGAAAAGGAATGGAAGCTAGTGAACTCAGGAAAGTAATTAGTTATGTCCTGAATAGTGTCCATTATAGAGAAAAGGGGGTTCTGGAGGTCTTAACATGCGAGAAGTTTGATTTTAAAGAAAAACTTGTCCCGATTAAGTGTATCCCACAGCACGTGGAATACAAGGGAAGAAATTGTGTAGCCACAAGCAGAGATATTTTTATCATCGACAGCTATGCGTTAGGCTTGGGAAAACAAGCAAGTGGATAATTGTCGAATCATGCAAGCACTACAGTGTGGAATCAGGCCATTCATCTCATCCAGTCCACCTGGACCCTCCAAAGAGCATTCCACTCAGATCATGGACATTTCTAGTGCAGATTAATGGGCCACATCTATTAAAGTCCCATTTCCATGTGCACTTTCCACTACTGTCAGGAATTCATTACCTAAGCCAGATGCACACATATGGTTTTACCCAGAGGAATAAAATGTATTCCTTGCGCCACTATTTTGGAATGTATTATAAATCAGCTCAAAACAGCTCAAAATATATACTCCATATAAACATTATCTGATTTTTAAAGGTATGTGGAAAGCATATGCTTTGGATACAAGTCAATTGGTCAAATTACCAGACTTGATGGAAAATACACCTTATTCTTAGACTGTAGTTAAAACACAAACAAAAGAAAGAAGAATTGAAATAACAACTCAACGATAAACTTAACAGAAATATTGATTATTTCACTACTAAATAGTAAATGGTACAATATAGCAATATCCCATTAATTCACACTTAGCTAAGGCAAATTCAGTAAAATAGATTATCTGACATGCAATTATCCACTCAGGTGGAAAACAATTAAGATAAAACTAATACGGAGAGAGTGAAAAAGCTCAAGCATTTTACTGTAGCAAGGAGAGATATGTTGCAGCTTCTAAACCCCAATTAGCACTGAAAATAAAAGTAAAATCCTGGTTCTGTGGAAGTTTGATACCACCACATCATGCGGCTGTTGTTGTTCAAAATTTTAAAAAAGACACATAGCCTCACAAACTGTTGATTTTATTGGCCAGAAACTGGCCCGTTGAATCTCTGACTCAACATCTCTTCATAAAAGGAACAGGAAATGACATCTCTTAAGTCCATAGTTGATCACAAATTCGCCCACCCCCAAACTGAATGAACCGTCAATAGACAAAGATAGCTTAATTTTAAAAATGTTTTAGTCTCATAGTTTTCGTATAATATGACGTGTATATGTTGCATTGACTCTAAGAAATCTCACATTCAATACTACTGTTTATTTTAATCCATTTTTTCCGGCACAAACAGCCTCTGCATTCACTTGTTGAAAATGCACCAACGAATCAACAACTAAGTTCTCTTGGCGGAAGTGGGTACTGCAGGTGCTGGAGATTAAAGGCAAGATTAGAATGGTCCTGGAAAAGCACAGCAAGTCAGGCAGCATCCGAGGAGCAGGAAAATCGCTGTTTCAGATAAGAGCCTTTCATCAGGATAACAATTTCTCTCGTCCTGCTGAAGGTCTATGACCCCTCAAGAGGGGCATCTTGGTTCGAGATCAGTCACAATAATCGACAAATGCGATCTGTTCAAAAGTAAGGGTCATTAGTTTATTGAATTAAGGTACCTTGACGCAATTCTATCCAGCAACACTGAGGTTGAAGCTTCTGTGTTCCTTGGTGAAGTTACACAATTACATTTGAAAAGTACACATTTTTTTAAGAAATGGTACAGCCTTAATTACAAGAAAGACCTATAATAAGGCGACATGATTTACAGCAAGTTAATCCAATGGTATTTCCTGGGAAAGGGTTCTTCATTACAAGAAAAGTCCAATCAACTTTAATATGGTGACATGATTGAACACAGGTTAATCCAATGGTATTCTTTGGAAAAGATATTTTATTAACGTAAATTGTCATGCCATGTATCAATTGAAGGTTAGTTCAACTGGTCAATTAATATGTCAGTATTCACTTTATGAAAATTCTATTGTCCTCTTATCTTTGAATTTCAGCTTAATTCTGCAAATCAGCAGTACAGGTTCAAAGACCATTTTATACTACTCTTTTAAATCGAGAAACCATTTTGTGGTAAATAAAAATCTACATATACTTGTTGCCTAACTTCAAAGTTTAGATCCTCACCGCCATGTGCAAAATTTTCAAATGGAATGGCTGCAATAATTAGCTTGGTTTATATAGTCTGGAAATTTTGTCCTTTTTTCCCTACAAATTTAAGGGATTACAACTGTCTCAGATGCACTTCTGGCAAAATAAATATTGAAATGTTGCAGTGCCAACACGAACTCAAGGTCTCCTTCTCAGTTGTGAAATATTTCTGTTGACTTACACTCAGATTTTAAGGTAAAAATACTCAATACGTCTTCCTGTCTCCTCATCATTATCTTGCAAGCGTGCAGCACTGACACTCGCATTAATTAAATTAATAGCTACTTTGACTGGCTTTGAACACTGAGGCAGTGGCCACCACAGCCTTCAGATTGTCAAATATTATCTGACTCTATTCCATCCACGGAGATTTTCTGCACCTCTTCAACAGTTACTTTAATACAGCAACCACGATGCGAAACTTTGGTATGAAAATCTAATTAAAAAGAAAAGAACACTCAGCTCCAGGAAGTATAGTACTACCCTTTTTCTTGAAGATATGAGAAACTCTTCAATGTCACATTACATGGGGCCATCCGTCCAGGTCTAATGACATGCTCAGGAAAGTGACTTGGGCTTTTATAAATTTAATATTTGTTAGGTTAATTGGCCTGTACTCTCTGGAATTTAGAAGAATGATTATATTAGAGTCCCTACAGAGTGGAAACAGGCCCTTCGACACAACAAGTCCGCACCGACCCTTCGAAGAGCAACCCACCCAGACCCATCTCCCTCTGACTAATGCACTGAACACTACGGGCAATTTAGCATGACCTAACCTGCACATCTTTGGATATGGGAAGAAACAGGAGTACCCGGAGGAATCCCACGCAGAGATGGGGAGAATGTGTAAACTCCACACGGTTGCCTGAGGCGGTAATTGAACCCGGTCCATGACGCTGTGAGGCAGCAGTGCTAACTACTGATCCACCGTAAGATTAATTTGAAATTTCGAAAATGATAATGGGTATGGATAAAATAGAGGTGGAGCAGATGCTTATTCTTGTGGGACATTCTTCGGGTATCGGATTACAAATTTAAGACAGAGTTGAGGAGAAACTACTTCTCCCATACGATTGTGAATTTGTGGAATTCGATAAACCAAAGTGTTGTGGATGCTGGGATCGTGAGTAACTTTAAGGAGGAGTTCGACAGACTTTTAATTTGTCATTGGTTGAAGCATTATGGGGAGAAGGCAGGAAAATGGGGGTGAGGAGCTTATCAGCCATGATGAAATGGCAGAGTCGTCACGTTGGGCTGAACAGCCTAATTCTTTTCCTATATCTTATAAAACTATGAATCACCAAGTCAACAAACGTAAGCAAATTCAGAAAATACTGGTAAAGCTGTATAGGTCTGGCAGCATTTACGGAGAGAAATCAAAGTTAACATTAAATTTAGAGTGACCCTTCCACAGATCAGTTCTGAGGAACGGTCGCACGGTCCAAAATGTTAACTATGATTTCTCTCCATAGATGCTGCTAGACCAGCTGACGTTTGCCTGAAATGTTCCGTTTTGTTCCTGATTTATAGTATCCGCAGTGCTCTCAGTTATTAGTCACTAAGCCATCTCCCGAAGTCAATCTCCTGATTTACAAAAAAATACATTTCATTATTTATATTCTTCCTGTCCAAATAGATGAATTCTTGTTTTCCTATTCCAGATCTATTCACCATTGACGTTGATCTGACACTGCCATTTTGGTTATCAGATCTATCTCAACCGAAGACCTATAAAACAGTTAATCATCACGTGCAGCAGATTTTTGTACATAAATGAGAAAGAATGCTAACATTTTGGTATGTGTTACAATGTCACTGCTACTGAGAGAGAGATCATGTTAACTATTCCAAATGCAAAGTTGTGCAGACACGAGAAATCTGACATGACAACAACTGAAAGAAAAGTTTATAGAACTCAGCAGATTAGGCAAAATCCAGGATAAAACCCAATAGACCTCGTATTATACGTTGAGAGCCTTTCATCAGAAATATTAACGTGAATGCTAATTTTTCTGAAAAAGTATCTCTGTTTACATCCTCAAATGATGCATAGCTAGCACAGTGCTATGTTGGAGAGTGAATCTACGATAGGAGAAAGTTACCATTTTTGTATCTTCTAATTATTTTGACATGTAATCACATTCTTTATTTCGTTTCTGAACTTAGTCTGTGCCACTGCATAAATAAAGGTGTTGGTGCAGGAACTCAAAAGTTGAAGCATATATCCAGTGTGTTCCATGATAGTGAAAGGGTCATTATAATCCGTTTGGTAAAATTGGTTCTCTGTAAATTCTACATAGATGTAACAGATAGGAATTAGAATCCACAGAACCATAAAACTTCCAGAAATAGCAAGCAGTAATGTGACAGATTTCCTGCGTTTTTCTAACTCAGAATCTTTGACTTTTTCCCGAAAGCTTCTCCTTACTTTACTACTCGTTAAAATGTGTCTGATAGTCACAGCGTTGAACATAGAAATGAAGAAAAACGCAGCAAATGGGGTTAAAATAGTATCAAAGTACAAGTAAGCCTTCCAAATTGGCAAAATATATAAATCAGACTTCATAACACAGAACCATGCCACGTTGTCAATTATAATTCCAGGTTGGTTTACAAAGTAAACTGGCAAGTTTTTGGCAGCACAAAATCCACAGACAATGGCTATAACCACAGTTGAAGCCTTCTCTGTGCAGTATTTGACTCTCAGCTTTTGGCAGCAGATGGATACAGAGCGATCAAAGCTGAAAGCAACTGTTAACCAAACAGAACAATCAACGCACAAAAAAGAGAAGGTAAAAGTAAGACGGCAAACGGAAGTGTAATCCAGAAACGATTTCGGAAAATAGATGTCTTTCAGCATGTGCATAATCACTTCAAATATTAAAACGAGGAGATCCGCTATTGCCATTGACGCCAGGTAATGTGTGATACATTTGGAGAGGCCACATTTTCCACGGGCAAGTATCAGAATTGATAATATATTAGCTGAAAGAAAAAATGGAAAACCAATTTCTAAAACTTGTTTAAAAATCTCACCCGCACCCATCTCATCAATTGTTTTCTTCTAAAGAATTAAACCCACCATTATTCTCTGCTCATAATCGGATGGTTTGGATATATTGGCTATAGAAGAGGTGAATTTGAACAATGTTTAATGCGACTTTTCCTTTCTTATGAATAGTATAACATCAGGTACAAATGTAGAATGGTCTGGGGAGAATATTTGTAGCATAAACGAAAAGAATCCTTCTAAATTCAAAGAAAATGACTAATTTAAGTGTTAAAACACTAAGAAATATTGTTCCAAAACCTTCGGAAATTGTGCACATTGTTTATTGCCATGTTTCTTTAGTTCTACTGCAACGCTGAAAGGAAAATAAGTCGAAACAAGAACTCATGTATTGGCTGCCATGTTATAACTATGGTAAGAATTTATTTAGCAGTAAAATAAGAGCGGGAAGAAAGAGCCAAGAGTTGGCTGTAATGAAGACCACTCTCTGTGACCGATATATTCCTTAGTAAATCACGTCAAATTGGTTGCACCACAGGGAAGAATCATCATTGTTGTGGTTCTGTTCATTGAGCTGTGAATTTGTTTTGCAGATGTTTCGTCCCCTGTCTAATTGACATCCTCAGTGCTTGGGAGCCTCCTGTGAAGCCCTTCTGTGATGTTTCCTCCGGCATTTATAGCGATTTGTATCTGCCACTTCCGGTTGTCTTTTCCAGCTGTCCGCTGCAGTGGACAGTAAATTGGGTCCAGGTCGATGTGCTTGTTGAGTGAATCAGTGGATGAGTGCTATGACTCTAGGAATTCCCTGGCTGTTCTCTGTTTGGCATGTCCGATAATAGGAGTTGTCCCAGTCGAACTCATGTTGCTTGGCATCTGAGTGTGTGGATAGCTGGTCATGTCATTTCGTGGCTAGTTGGTGTTCATGGATGCGGATCGTTAGCTGTCTTCTTGCAGGTCCTATGTAGTGTTTTGTGCAGTCCTTGCATGGGACCTTGTACACTACATTGGTTTTGCTCATGCTGGGTATCTGGTCCTTCCTCCTAGTGAGTTGTTGTCTGCCAGTGGCTGTTAGTTTGTGTGCTGTTATGAGTCCTAGTGGTCGCAGTAGTCTGGCTGTCAGTTCAGAAATGTTTTTGATGTATGGTAGTTTTGCTAGTCCTTTGGGTTGTGGCATGTCCTCATTCCGTTGCCCTTCCAAAGGATGTCACCTAGACAGGGGACGAAACGTCTGCAACACAAATTCCCAACTCGGTGAACAGAACCACTACAACGAGCACCCGTGCTACAAGTCTTCTCCCAAACTAAGAATCATCGTTTCTGCAAGGGCCCAGAGCCAGTATACTTGTCAGACCTGACGACAGAGATTAGAACCTTAGCCTGTTTACAGTGTCTGTTCCTGCTATTTTACAACCATACTACAGAAAACCAAGATATTAAGAATGTTTTGTTTTCATATGCTTACCGAATTGATGAGAGAAAGATCAGTGATCAGTGCATTGCTTATAGCTTACCAATGTGAGAATGGGACATACATTCAGCTTCTCTGCACCATGTGTTTTAACTAGTCCTTCATTCATGTCAGTATAATTTTATTCTAAGCATACGAGGCTTTACGTTCCATCTTTTCCTTCCTTGAATAGGCAAAAGTTAACTGTAGAACTGTTAGATATTTCCTGTAGGTTCACACACGAAGCATATGTTATGGTAATAATCTCGTTGAAAGTCATCTGTAAATTAGTGTTTGTTAAGTCAAACGCAAACTCCACTCAGAATTCTATATGACATACGACACATGACTTTCATCCTCCACTGGGATACTGATCTTCTGCCGGATCATGGAAAATGAGCTGTGTCTGTCAGGTTTGTGTATATCAAAAAAATCCACTCCTTCAGGACACGTCCATGATGTAGCAAAGCTCATCGAACTTGTATCCAGTTGATGTTCTGATTAATGATACTTTGGAACCATTTTCAGATATGTGAAATTAAATATTTAATTCAAAACACATCTGATTGCAACCTGACAGCACACAGAATTGTGATTCTGTTCCTAATGTTGATTAAATCTATTTCCCGACAAAATAAACTGGGACCTTCTTTGATTTTCAACAGCACAGTAATCAGGTTTTGTCAGGTATCAGTGCGAACTGATACAATGATATTTTCATTCCAATGTAAATAACTCCATAACGTTGCAATGTTATAAACATTACACCTCTAACATATCAGACAGAGTATTTCCATGGTGATGTCATTTGCATACGTAATGATAATAACGATGGTAATTTGCATAATTCACTGTCTATGTTAATGTGAAGCTTGCCTTGTGGTGGAATAAAGAAAAACAGAAACAGAAATGAGGAAAATATAAAATATGAATAAAAATAAACTCGCTCATCAATTTATATGTGCTCCTTCTCCTGCCTCTGTTGAATTTGAAATGATTTTCACCACAGTTAACACAATAACGAATGTAAGAAGTACAGAAATTGGATCACTGTGTTTCTTTTGACAGTCAATAAGGTCATGACAGATCTGGAAGATGCACACCACATTCCTACTCTCTTTAAATATCTCTTAATATCCATTTTCTCGATATTTACAGATGCAGCTCTTGGATACTCTCAACAAAACATGATCCATTGATTCTAGAGGCAGATAATATCAAAGAAGCATTATCTTATCTGTAGAAACTAACCCTCCTTTTCGGTGTAAATGCCTGTTTCATCATTTTGATGCTGCAGCCACAATCCTGGACATCCCAGAAGAGTACATTTTTGATTTGATTTGATTTGTCATTGCCACATGTATCAAAGTACAATGAAACGGTTTCGTATTGCATGCAAGACAGATAGATCAGACTATAAAAAGTGCAATGGGATAACGGAAGAGTGCAGAGAATAAATTGTTATGGCGACAAGAAGGCGCAAAAAGAGCGAGATCAACACTAAAGTTCAAATTTGAGAGGTCCATTCAGAACTCTTATAACAGTGGGAAAAAAGCCATTCTTTAAATATTTGCTGAAGACCCAAGAATAGCCATGTGCGTTTCTGCGTGGAAGTTAATTTGATGCAATCTAAGTGGACTCCAGGAAAGCTTTTGATAAAATTCCGCATTGGAGTCTGCTAGTGATCAGTGCCATGATGTCAAATGTAATTACCGTAAATGACTCCGAAATTGCAGAGTACAGGGGGTAATGTTGGACGGCTTTTTTTCCCTCTTATTCAAAGTCTGTATCCAGTGGGATTCAGCATTGATCACTCTTAGGAACCTACTGTTTAACATATATTTTGGCAGGACAAACAATGGAACGGAACACACGAGGAACTACAGTACCCTGAAAAACAACCTGGATCAGATGAACATTGGCATAAATGTCCACTTGTCCCTCAAGTTCGTGGGGCAGTCACTTGAAGTGTTTGAGAACGCATATGGGACGTATTCCTTTTTCAGCTCAGGCAGGGAGTTTAACCGTCGAGAGGTTATGCTACAACTGCATGAAATGCTGACTCGACCGGAGCCAGAATATGGTGTGCAATTCCTGAATCGACTCTTTCAAGAAGTGGGGGTGTGGGGGGAAGGGGGTGTGGTGGGTGGGTGTATGGGAGTGGAGCTTGGTTGCAATAGACAGTGCGCCGAGGAGATTTACCTGCACATTGTCTGGGTTATATGTATGGAGAGAGATTGGATATACAGGGTTCTGTTCTTCGGAGTAATGCAGACTGAAGTGGAAATCGTTATGACATATAAATTAAAGTGACATGGATCGTGTATGGACGAAGGAATATGTTGCTCACGTGTAAGGATTCTATTCATTTTGCATTCTGTGTCTACATCCTTGCAGCATTTTGCCCATCAGTGTGTTCGTTTCTGATCGTTTCTCCATGTTTATTCTACCTGTTCAACTGTACCGCTGATGACCTTTGAGAGAATAGTCAATTCGATTGTTATTCCAGATTGCCGGAAACACCCAGACACAAAACACTATATAACGATGCCATTCTCTTTAATTTACTGGAGGAATCTAATACACAACTGGCAAGACTGGGTAAGTTGCTAACCTGAAACTCCAGTAGTGAGAGGGATCTCGCTCATTGCTAAGTGCTTCTCCCAAAATTCCCACCCCATCGCAGACTTCATGGGCGGTTTGCAAATTGATTCTCAATATTTGAACATACGAGATGGAGATCAAGTCCGTCATGAATCCATCCTTTGTGAATGGCAAGTCCACTGCCAGGATTTGAACAGAAAGGAATGCTACATGTTGGGCCACAAAAGTTCCAAAATCCTGAATGTCATTTGTACCTATGTAATCAATTTGACCGTACACATTTGGTGGAGACAAATTAGTAGCTCAGTTTAACTATCACCATACTTCGTTTTGGAACATCACCTCAGACATAACTCTCATCTGGTGATTTTCAGTCGGTTTGGATCAAAGTCGGACATTGCCTGATCATAGTTAAACTCAGTAATATTCAAATAGTATAGTTAATGTTAGAATGTGCTAAGTGGCAGAAAATCTTCCCTCGATGCCTTGTTGGCACAGAACAATATTATTCTCCCTTTGATCAGTTTTCAACATCTGTAAATATTTATAACAACAAAATGCAACAACATTAACTGTGAAGTTATACTGAAATTAACATTGGACTCGGTATCAAAGCACGGTTATTACGCTGTGAAATGCTGACTTTGAGGCTACAGAAATCAGAGGAATGTCCTTGGTGCATTTACCAAACTCACTAATTTGCAGCAGCATTTAGAGATTGCAGGAGTATCATTACATACGTTCCACTCTCTTAATTTATGCAAACAGAATAATATTGGATTCTCGACACCATCTGGAAAAAGATTTTGATGTATTGACTCGTTAACCAATTGGGTAAAAACAATGACTGCAGATGCTGGAAACCAGATTCTGGATTAGTGGTGCTGGAAGAGCACAGCAGTTCAGGCAGCATCCAAGTAGCTTCGAAATCGATGTTTCGGGTAAAAGCTTGATGAAGGGCTTTTGCCCGAAACGTTGATTTCGAAGATCGTTAACCATTGTTCCATCCGTCCCTGCGCTGTAGTGTTATACTGTCGACTATACGCAAAAAGAACTGAAATATTTCGTGAAGTTTCATTGCGCACCATCGCCCATCTGTCGTCTCTCGGCTCATAAACGGCAAGGGAGAGCCGGAATTGCGAATGGTGACATCACCAATTTGTTTTCAAGTTGTACATCGTCCTAATTTTGAAACTCCAAACAAAGAACACATCCGCCCAGACTGTGTCATAATTCTGACGCTTAATCCCTAACAGAGTCCTTCTTTCTCTTCTTGGAATGCAGTGTCTTCAGGAGAGAACCAGACTTAGTTTCAGGGAGTCATACAGCACAGAAAAAGACCCTTTGGTCCAACGAGTCTGTGCCGACCATGTTCCCCAATGAAACTCGTCCCACCTGCCTGCGTTTGGCCATGATAACTGCAAGCCTTTCCTTTACATGAAAGTATCCAAAAATCTTATAAACATAGTAAATGTACCTATAGCCAACACTTCTTCCGGCAGTTTATGCCTCACATGGACAACACTCTTTGTAGATTAAATACCCCTCATGTGCTTCGTTAAATCTTTTTCCTCTCACCTCAAGCTTTGCCCCTCGCCCTTTGTTAACGCCTTCACCCTATGTAAAAGACTCTTTCGATTCAGCTTACCTGTATCCTTCATTATTTTATAAATACCAATAAGTTCACTGGCCAACCTCCCACGCTGCAGTGCTTTTTAAAAAAAAAAGTCCCAGATTATTTTTATATCTAAAACACTCCTTTCCCGAAAACATCCCAGTAAACGTGTTCTGAATCCTCTCCAGTTTTACATCTTTCCTATAGTAGGGCGACCAGAACTCCATACAGTTCTCTGAAACGGCTTCACCAGTGCCCACTCCAACTTGAACATAAAATCTGAACTCCCATACTCAAAGGTCTGAGCAATGAAGCCAAAAATGTTAATCACCTTCTTAACTACCATGTCCACCTATGATGCAAATTTCAAAAGATTATGTGCTTGAGCCCTGAGGTCTCTCTGTTCTCTCAAACCACTATTAATAGTATATATCCGCTCCTTCATCTCTTCAAAATAATCGCGAGATGGAGGATAATTGTAAAGAAGTGGAAAAAAGATTGATATAAGTGATTATAGCGTTACTTAAAAATAAAACTTTCTTTATAAACAAATTACACAAATTACAAAAGTATGAATTTTTGAAATATCCAGTCTGATTGTAAAAGAGTCGGACCTTACCAGGAACTCCAATCGTTGCGAGAGTTGGGTAGTACACTGCTTCAATATGCCTCAGTACTGATGGATCCATCCGAGAACTGAGGCTGATGGTAATAATTCCAATAGAAAAGCCGATGGATTCTTCAATACAAGGTTTCTCTTAAGCCTGAGAGAAATCTCACATGAGCTAATTAGGCAATGTCTGACATTAGTCACGGTCTTTTAAAAGCAGAGAAAAGCTGCTCACTCTGACATAATCACTCTTGACAATTGGAAAATATACACGTTCCAAGAAGGTAGCATGCCACTTTCACCAAATAGCCCATGTCACCAGCCCACATCAACACACCCACCAGTAGGGAAAACATCTTATATTTGCCATTGCAGTCCCAGGTCTCCAGAGTCGCATTACCAATCCTCCCCCGAGCAACTGTAACCTTGCATGCTATATTTTTGTGTTAGCAAATGTGCAAGCTAATACCACAGCCACACATCACTAGGTGAAGTCGTCACCCTTCCTTCCATTACAGATCACTTCAAATGAAATTGAAATCTTATGTTTTATCTTTACACCCCAAACATCTGAAAATAGGCATTCACCCTGAATGAAAGCCCTAATTTTAAATACGAGTTTTGGGGGGTTTGAGCTATAAGGAGAGGCTGAATAGGTTGGGGATATTTTCTCTGGAGGTTGAGCGTATCAAGGTTTATAGAAAACATGAGAGGCATGGTTAGTGTCAAGGTATTTTCCCAGGGTTAGGAAGTCTGAAACTAGGGCAGTGTTTTAAGTTCAGAGGGGAAAGATTTAAAAGGGATCCAAGGGGCAACTTTTGTTGCATGAACAGGGTTTTTCATATGGTCTGGAGTGCCAGAAGCAATGGTGGAATCTCTTGACATTAGTATATTTAATAGCATCTGAATGGGTATATGAATAGGAAAGGTTTAGAGGGATATGGGTCAAATACTGGCAGATGGCATTGGATTAAATTAGGATATCTGCTGGCATGACTGAATTGAACCAAAGGGATGATTATTGTGCTAAACACCTCTGTGACTGTCTATCTATGACTCTTTAAGCCTTATCTTTCTGACAAAAAAAAATAGAGAATAGGTTGGATAAGATTGTCGCAGAGTATGTTACATGCTAAAACTTCTTAGCTGTCATAAAGATACCAAGTGTAATACTTACGCTGACATAAGATTGTACATTTGTTCCCCTCCTACCGCAGGGTTATGTTTATGGTTAATGGAGTTGTGAAGGAGTATCACAGTTTTAAAAAGAAAGTGTCTTCCAATTAACTGTGAGCGTGATGATCAGTTTTCTGTCTCAGAAAGTTGTCCTGTTTAATGGTTATTGCACAGAAAGTACTGCAATCAAGGCCCTTGAACATATTCAACGTTTAAAGCTGAAGCTAACACTCTTCTGGCAACAACTTGTGTGTTTGGAATAAGTCGGGCTTCTGCACTGCCCCAATGCTGTTCAACGCAAGTTAGGTAGGCAACACCTCATTTTCATCTTGGGAACACTGCATCCTTCCGGACTCAATATAGAGTTAAACACTATTAGGGATCAGCATCTTCTCCCAAGTCTTTACCACAAACGTCCCACACCAGGTCCTTTCATCACATGGACTGGTGCACACACAACACATTGTCAGTTACTAATAGTTAGCATTAGCGGTTATTCATTCTTTCAGGTGGATATTTACCTCGCCCTTTGTCCAATTACACTTCTCTCGTTCTCTTCATCCACCGTCTCCACCTAACCAATCTCCTTCATATCTTCCAAACTTTTAAAGTTACCATCAGTTTTGAAGAAGGGTCACTGGGTGCATGCCTTAACTGTTTTCTGCCTACAGATGCAGCCATATGTGTTGAGTTTTTCCAGTTATTTCTGTTGTTGTGTCAACAATGTTAAGGCCTCCATCTCCTCTTCCATCTGGCTATCCCAACACCAACAAAACAGGCCTTGTAATCATGTGGGCTGCTACACCACCCACCCCATTGTCAGATAATAATGAACTGAGTTAGGAGCTGTTGATTCTCCCAGGCTGACCATTTCTTTGGCTGCCCAACTGCTATCCTCTCTCTCTGACTCAATCTCCACCTATCCTTCGTTCGTGTCTGCTCCCACCACCTTCCTGTATCAGCTGTTCTGAAGAGATGTTAATGAATCCAAAATGATAACTCTGTTTTCTCTCCACAGTTTTTCCAGCAAATTTGATTAAATCATCAAATTCATCATTCATGAAATTTGAAGATGACTTTTTTTAAACTGCTGCTTCACACCCGATTTGCCTTCTACCTGAAATATTTTACAAATATTATGGAGTTCCTCCACTACCAGTTCGACTATAGCACTAAACAACTTCTACGCAGTTTCCTTGGTCGGCAAAACTTCTTATAAAACATTTTTTTATTCTTCATATCACATAGGAATGCAATGAAATTAGATTCATGTAACTCTTCCATATTATTTGATCAATTTGTTTGTAAGATGACCATGGTGACAATTTTAGCACCTCCAGGTATTTCAAAACATTACAGTGCACTGTTAGAACTAACAATATATTAAAAATCTAAACATTCAAGCACGACTGTCATGTAAAAGTCGAACTTGGGACTTTATAGACCCTTGTATGTGTGCGGAGCTAGACAAGATTAATGAAATCCTAAATGAATATTTCTCAGCAGTATTTAGCGTGGAGAAAGGCGTGAAGATTGGGGAATTTAGGGCAGTAAATAATTATGTCTTGAAAAGGGACTGCATCACAAAAGACGCAGTGTTTGGAGCCTTGAAATACATGACATTTGATAAAATTATGGGAGCTGAGGAAGTGTATTGCAAGACATTGTGGGAAGTGAGGGAAGAAATTGCAGGAACTCAAGCTGAGGTAGTTTTGTCATCGACAGCCACAAGTAAGATGCTGGAAGACTAGTTAAGAAAGACGACAAGTCAAAGCCAGCCAACGACAGGCAATGAGCCTAATGTTAGTGGTGTGTAAGTTGTTGGAGGGGATTCTGGGCAACAGGATTTGCATGCATTTGAAAAGGCAAGAAATAGTTGGGGATAAGAAGCATGGTTTTATACATAGGAAGTCATGTCTTACAGTTTTGAGATTTTGAAGAGGTTATCAAGATGTCACATGAGGGCATATGGTAGACCTCGTCTACATGCATTTTGTCTAGGCCTCCGACATGACACTACATACTAGACAGGCTAATAAGATCAGATCACATTATATCCAGAGAGACCTAGGCATTTGAATACAAAATTGGCTTATGATAGTAGACAGAACGTAGTGTCGAGTGCTGTCTTTCAGACCAGAGGCCTGTCACTAGTGATGTTCCATAAGGATCATTGCTGGTTCCAGGCTCGCACTTACACTGTGGAGTTTTGTCAAACAGTGAGAACTAGGGATTCAAGTACAGAGTTCTTTGAAAATAGTTTCACAGGTAGCCAGGGTGGCAAAGAAGCTGTTTGGTATGTTTGCCTTCATCAGTGAAAGCATTTAGTACAGGATTTGGGACATCATGCTGTAACTGTACAAAACATTGGCGACACCATATTTGCATACTGCACGCAATTCTGTGAAATTATATGAAATGGAAAGCTGCAAAAAAAAAAATTGACAATGATGTTGTCAAGACTGGAAGGTTTCAGTTACAAGGAGAGACTTGACTGACTGGGACCATTTTCCTTGGAGTGTAGGCGGCTGAGTGGTGACATAACAGACATGTAAACGATAAGGATGGGCATGCATAAGATGAACAGCAAAGGTCTTTGTTCCCAGAGTTGGAGAATCCAAAATGCGAGGGCATATGTTTAAGATGAGAGTGGAAATACTTGAAGGGGACCCAAAAGACAACCTTTTCACACAGTGGGTAGCGTGGAAATGAAGCAAGCTGACAGCGGAAGTGATAGAGGCAGGGACAATTGCAACATTTAAAAGACACTTGGACATGGATTGGGAAGGTTTGGAGTGGTGTAGACAAAACACAGGAAAAGAGGATGAACTCAGTTTCGGAGACATAGTCAGCATGTACAGAGTATACACAGGATAGATCAAATGAATCCTTAGAAGAGTATAAAGGCAGTAAGTGTGTACGTAAAAGAGAAATCAGGATGGCAAAGGGAGATATGAGATAGCTTTGACAAATAGAATTAAAGAGAATGCAAAGGGTTTTTACAAATACTTTAAGGACAAAAGGGTAACTAGGGAGAGAATAGGGCCCCTCATAGATCAGCAAGGCAACCGTTGTGTGGAGCCATAGGAGATGGGGCAGATACTAAACCAATATTTTGCATCATCATTTACTGTGGAAAAGAACATGGAAGATATAGAATGTAGGGAAATAGATGGTGACATCTTGAAAAATGTCCATATTACACAGAAGGAAGTGCTGGATGTCTTGAAACGCATAAATCCACAGGCGCTGATCAGGGGTCCCTGGAGCTCTGTGGGGAGCTAGGGAAGTGATTGATGGGCCTCTTAATAAGATATTTGCATCATCGATAGTCACATGTAAGGTGCCGGAAGACTGGAGGTTGGCTAATATGGTGCCAATGTTTAAGAAATGTGGTAAGAACATGCCAGGAAACTGTAGCAAGTGAGCCTGATGCTGGTGGTGAGCAAGTCGTTGAGGGAAGCCTAAGGGACAGGATGTACATGTACTTTGAAAAGGAAGGACTCATTATGGATAGTCACCATGATTTATACGTGGGAAATCATGTCTCGCAAACTTGATTGGGTTTTTTGAACAAGTAACGAAGAGGATTGATGAGGGCTGAGTGGTATACGTGCTCCACATGGACTTCACTAAGGCGTTCAATAAGGTTTTCCATGGGAGACTGGTGAGCAAGCTTAGATCTCCTCGAATACAGGGAGAACTCACCTTTTGGATGCAGAACTGGCTCAAAGGTAGAAGGCAGAGGGTGGTGTTGAGGATGGTTTTCACACCGGAGACCTGTGACCAGTGGAGTGCTACAAGATCGTTGTTGGGTTCACTAATTTTCATCATTTATATGAATGATTTGGATGTGAGCACGAGAGGTTTAATTTGAAGATGACAACAAAATTGGAGGTGTAGTGGACAGCGAAGAAGGCTACCTCAGATTACAATGGAACCCTGATTTAATGGGCTGAGAAGTGGCAAATGGTGTTTAATTTAGATAAATGTGAGTTGCTGCATTTTTGGAAAGCAAATCTTAGCAGGACTTATATTCTTAGATGTAAGGTCCCCGGAGTGTTGCTAAAGAAAGAGACCTTGGAGTGCAGGTTCAGAGCTCATTGAAAGTGGAGTCGCAGGTAGATTGGATAGTGAAGAAGGCATTTAGAAAGCTTTCCATTGTTGGTCAGAGTATTGAGTAAAAGAGTTGGATCTCATGTTGCGGCTGTACAGGACGTTGGTTAGGCCACTGTTGGAATAGTGAATGCAATTATGGTCTCCTTCCTATCGGAAAGATGTTGTGAAACTTGAAAGGGTTCAGGAAAGATTTACAAGGATGTTGCTAGGGTTGGAGGATTTGAGCTATAGTGCGAGGCTGAATAGGCTGGGGTTGTTTTCCCTGGAGAGTCAGAGGTTGAGGGGTAAACTTATGGAGAAAATAAAATCATGTGGGCTATGGATAGGATAAATCGACAAAATCTTTCACTGGACCGGGGTAGTACAGAACTAGAGAGCATAAGTTTAGCGTGAGAGGGGTAAGATATAAAAGAGACCGGAGAGGCAACGTTTTCACGCAGAGGATGGTATGGGTATGGAATGTGCTGTCAGGGGAAGTGGTGGAGAATACTACAATTCAACATTTAAAAGGCATCTGTATCGATATGTCTACAGGAAGGATTTAGAGCGATATGGTCCAGGAACTGGCAGGTTAGACTAGATTGGGTTGGAATATCTGGTCAGCATGGATGAGTTCGATGAAGGGTCTGTTTCCCTGCTGTACATCTCTATG